>NC_064615.1:418517018-418820048 GCF_023898315.1 Schistocerca nitens
TAGGTGTTTTTCCGGTTCGTGTATTTCAGCGTTATATTATTCAAGTATTCAGTTTTACCAGACTAACGGCCATTCCAACCAAGCAGTTGAAGCGTAACACGAGCAAATCTGGCCGTTTGATTCCAGGGAGATTAACATCTGAACTGAATTCGTCACTGAGGTAGCAGGATCCATTCCAAGTAACAGTTTTTTAAAAACATTTTCCAGCTACAGGTACTTCAGAGGAAGGGACGTTAACGGTTAACATCCTGATAAGAATGAAAAATGTAATCAACTATGTCCCTCCTGTTCAATCCCCAAAACAACGTTAATCCGTTTATGAACTTAAAAATTTTAGAAAGCATTCTTTCACTTACAGTGTAAACTGCGATCGGTTTAAGACATTAAAATTCAGTAAAACAGTCTCGATTGCAACAGATGTTTATTTTGGGTGGTAACCGATTTCGGTCAATAATGTAGACCAGGGCCGGCCACGGCGTGCCCAACTTCACGCATGCAGCGTGTACAGTCCGCGTGTGGGCCGAGGCCTGGCCTGTCATTCGGCTTCGCTCGTTCCTTCTCGGAAGTACCCGAAACAGAGCGACATTTCGTTTGACATTGCGGTGAGGCATTTTGTGGTTGGCACAACTTTATTCAGTTAGGCAGAATCGTGCTGACAGCGCTGTTAAGCCTTCACTATTTGTTTGTTGGTGTAAAGGACGTTCAGAAGTCCTTCGGCTGTTTGCACAAAAAGAGAAAGTCTGACGAACTGTCGTCTCAATCCTTTAAAATGGATGCGAATGACAGAAGAGAGGGGTGAGAATTCTCAACGGGTACTGCTTATTTGTTACGAAACGACATTATAGTACAGTGGGGAAAGAATTTAATCTTTTAGATGATAATGAAAGAGCAAACAATTATAACGATCGACAGACGGGAGTCATTGTTCTGTCCACCAAGAAGCACTTTGTGCTAAATAAGCAGACATGGAACACTTGAAGAAATTGTAGGTATAAATAGTAAAATTTCTGAGCCACGTCCATTATTCCATTTTCAGTTGCATCAGTTTTCGATGGAAATGAGCGAAGTGTTCATATGTTACTGCAAAGCATATCGGTTACGTCAAAAGCCATGCTTAGAACTATTTTTCGATTTGAGTTTCGCTATTGAAGAATTTATGAATAAAAAAGGACTGCAGGAATGAAAAGTAGAACATCCGGAATGGATTACAGACTTAACATTATAAGTGGACTTGACAGCAGCACATAGCACACTGTAAGACGTCGCAAGGTAAGTTCTTTCTGATTTGATAGGGATGCATTTCAAAAGAAAATCGCGTTGTAGAAGGGGTGCATTCTGACAAAGACAATCCGGTTCTGTAAACTTACTGGCGTTAAAGAAACTGCGAGGTTTTAATACTTCATTGTGTCCTTGCAACAATTACAACGATAGTCTTATAAAGATTTAGATTACAATTCAGTCTTAAATCTGTTTTCGAGCTGTTTTCGAGACTGTCTGACATTTCAGTTGGAAGCACCCCTGCACATGTGCAGATGTAACTGACTGAGCTGCAAGGTATTTCCAGTTTTAATTACAATTTTTTTAACGTTAAAACTGTCCCAGGCATCTACAATGCTTTGTTCAGATTTTAGAGGTCTTCATAATAAAGTTGCAAAAGTGCTACAATATTTCGATCGAGGTATTTGTATGAAAGTCTTTTTTCAATTATGAAACTAAATAAGTCACAATTACTTGGCAACTTAATTGCAAAACTGTGAAACTGTCTGCGTCTGTACATATGTCGATAGTTGGTACGAGACCAAAATTATGTCTTCAGTACTCCAAAAACTGAGAAACTGAGAAATTGTTTTGTTTGTGATATATGTTGTTGAGGAATGTGAAATATAAAACCAAGTCGTATGCAGTACGGCTGTGCTGCCATTTAAATGCACGCGCTTTCACTGTTTTACTCTCTGCCCCGTTCTCGCACTCAGACAGCTCGGCGTGGCGGTTGGGAGAAATGTGAAGCGAGGCTGAGCGCTTTGGCCCTTAGGCCTGGCACGGCCGGTGAGCCGAAATCTTGGCCACCGCTGATTTAGACTATTTTCATGCGATAAGCACCGTGATGACGGTTGGTTGCGGTGGAGGGAGCAAGATTCCTTAGGATACGTACGTCAACTGCACAAACGTCCATGTTCTTACAGATTTTGCTCTATCCACCGCCACCAGCCGCCATCATGGTACGTACTGCCTGAAATTCGTCTAAATTAGAGACTGAAACCTTCTGCCAGCCAAAATAAACATCTGTTGCGATCGAAACTATTTACGGAATATTAACTGTTCAGGGAAATCTCAAGAACCTTGACGTGGAAGGTGAGACAGGTATACAACGACATCGGAAAAAAATGATGACCTATGCACCTAAGAGCTAAGGAACCATTCTACACTGGCGTTCACAGTGGAATAGCAAACTCTTACAAAGGACATTGTTTCAATAGTTTTTATACTTACATTATTTTTTGACAACATATGTTAATATTATAAATCTTAAACTGTTATGATGACAGATACTAAAAGCAAAACATTGCAGTCTTACAGATAGCTCTAATAGAGCCTGTTGAATGAGTATTACTAGGGATCCTTACTAAACTACGGAAATTTCCCATTTTGTGTTAGTCCGTAAGTAGTGATCACAAATACTGTTGGGAGATTTTTGTCAGCCTTGAGTGAGGTGCCACAGCAGTAAATATTATACACTGTCGCGCCAAAGAGACTGGTACAGGCAAGTGTATTCAAATACAAAAATGGTTCAAATGGTTCTGAGCACTATGGGACTCAACTGCTGTGGTCATTAGTCCCCTAGAACTTAGAACTACTTAAACCTAACTAACCTAAGGACATCACACACATCCTTGCCCGAGGCAGGATTCGAACCTGCGACCGTAGCAGTCGCACGGATCCGGACTGCGCGCCTAGAACCGCGAGACTGTATTCAAATACAGAGATATGTAAACAGGCACAATACGGCATTGCTGTCGGCAACGTCTATATAAAACAACAAGTGTCTGCGCAGTTGTTAGATCAGTTAATGCTGCTAAAACAGCAGGATAATCAAGATTTAAGGGGAGTTAGAACGGATTTTTTTTTCATAGTTTCGTATTTTTATCTCATTATAACATCTGCAATTTTCCGAATAAAATGATATACATATCACTTACAAACTCACACGGGAAGTATTTTATTTTATTTTTTTAAATATAATCTACGCTGGTTGAAAATCTTATAATTTTTACCTGCACAACTTCAGGATCTAATAATATCGGTAATTTTTGTTATAGAAGGTTGTGGATTGCTGTGTTATAAAGGTTAAGTTACATGTATGTATTGGTAGCACTGTCAAAACATTATCGTATCGTTTCATGGTATAAACGCGCGTTGTATGTCGAGGTACTAACGTTTTTCCGAGGAAAAGTGACAAATAGATATGTAAATCTCTCAAAAAGTAAAGTACGACGCCAAAACAAAGTGTTTTTAGGAAACATGCGTTTCATGGTAATAAATTTTCGAATAAACGGAAACTTTGTGTTCAACATGTGGCCTGTGAAGTTAGACAGACAGTGAAATACAGGCAAGCTCGTCAGTATCTAGAGAAACACCCATCAGTGCTTCGAAGATTAAAATAAAACGTTGTGATACACAGTTTTCTCAAAACAAAAGTGGTCGGTTAAGTTATATTCTGATAGATCTACACATCCTAACAAGGATGTTAGGTGAATGTGTGTGTTGTAAATGAGGAGGGCCAGTTAGTTTACACGAAAACAGTGAAGTATCAAATGGACTAGCCAGGAAACTTGTAATTAATTGTGCCAGTTGTAAATATATTCATTTATTTTGGTATTTTAATAAGTGTATTTTGAAGTAAATGTTAGGTGGTTTTATGGTTTGAGAGTTATTTGCAAAGGACACACTGCAGCAGAAACAATGTGTGCCATGATGAATATGCTACACCCATATTGTAAAATCGACAAGTATGCAGGATTTATTGGAGCTGCTGTGGAATCTGTTGAATGTGTGTCAATCAAGGATGCTGCAAACAAAGCTGTTGAAATAAATTATGATATGACTAACATACCAGTAGCTTTTGATGGCACTTGGCAGAAGCGCGGCTACACTTCTAAGAATTCTGTTGCTACAGTGACCAGTTTGAAAGGACATAGATTACCAGATTTTAACCAAACATTGTTATAAGTGTAAATCAGGGAACGAAGAAGGGCATATCTGTGACAGAAATTATGAAGGCTCGAGCGGTGGTATGGAGGCCCCTGCAGCTATTGAAACTTTTATCGATCTGTGAACGAAAGGGGAGTGAGTGTGTTACACTAAGTTCTTAGGTGATGGGGACTCAAAAGCATATGACAGTGTAGTAGCCGGTCAGCCTCATCGTGAAAAGATTATCACAAAACTGGAATGTGTTGGTCATGTCCAGAAGAGGATGGGCATCAGGTTGAGCAAGCTGAAACAAAGTTTGAGAGAAAAGAAACTTTCTGGTGGTAAAACCACAAGATGCAGGCTGACAGACAAAATGATTGATGAACTACAGCACTATTATGGTATGGCCATTAGAAATAATACTGAGGATTTGTTGAAAACGAAGCACAATCTGTCAACTGATGTATAACCAGTACACCACCTTTGCCGTCCTGGACCTGATTCATGGTGCAATTACCGCAATGCCCACTACTCAAACATTTCATACAGCCATAAACATTCCATCCCACCAGCAGTCATGGATATCATAAAACCTATTTACAGAGACCTCGCAAATCCTGAGTTACTGAAGAAGTGTCTGCATGGTCTGACTCCAAATCGCAATGAGTCTTATATGGACTCGCTTACCAAAAAATGTTTTTGTTAGAATGAAGACACTAATGTGGGGCGTCAGTGATGCTGTTATTGCTTTTAATGGCGGCAACTTTGGCAGGGTGAAAGTGCTACAGCAAATGGGAATTAATCCTGAAGCAAACTGCTTCAGAGAACTTGAACGGGTGGAGAAGGTTCGCATTAATAAAGCAGAGTACGCTGCACAGTTGGCCACTAAGGAGCCCAGAAGGAAGAAAAGAAGAAAAAACTTGGAAAGCATCAAGACGATGATATACAGTATGGTGCAGTGTGCTTCTGAGTGAATAAAAGTGAAAAATTAAGCATACATTAAGTGAGTTACGGTATTTTGAAACTTTTGAAGCAGTCCCTGAAAATCTGCATTTTCTGTTGCCTTTTCCCTGAATTTCAGAAATCACTTCGAGTAGAGAATTCAGATTTTCAGGGAGTAATAACATACATACCCTGAGTCTACTGAACTAAAAGAATATAATATTATGTATAATTAAAATTATTTAGGATGACGTACAAAAAAGTACAATAGAGTCAGAACACACAGTTTAACGTTCTGTAAAGGTTTCATGTCAATGGTTACAGTGGTTCCTGAAATACAGGAAAGCCAAGTCACTAAATTTAACATTGTCGGGATAGGGCGTTCCAACTCACCTTAAGTGAGTTTGAACACGGTGTTATTGTTGGCGCACTAGCGATAGGACACATCAACTCCGAGGTAGCGATGGATTGGGGATTTTGTCATAGGATCATTTTACGAGTGTACAGTGAATGTCAGGAATCTGGTAAAACTTCAGATCTCCAACATCTTTGCGGCTGTAAAAAGATCCTGCAAGAACGGGACCAATGACGACTGAAGAGAATCGTTCAGCGTGACAGAAGTGCATCCCTTCCCCAAATTGCTATAGATTCCAGTGCTGGGCCATCAGCAAGCGTCAGTGTGTGAACCATTCAACGAAACATAATCCATAATGGCTTTCGGAGCTAAGGGCACACTCGTGAACTCTTGATGACTACACGACACAATGCTTTACACCTCGGCCTGGGTCCATCAAAACCAACAACTGACTGCTGATTACTGGTACCATGTTGCCTGGTGGAATGAGTCTCGTTTCAAATTGTATCTAGTGCATGGACGTGTACGGATATGGACACAACATCATGAATCCATGGATCCTGGATGTCAGTAGGGGACTGTTCAAACTCGTAGTGGTTTTGTAATGATGTGGGGCGGGTGCAGTTGGAGTGATATGGGACCCTTGATACGTCTAGATACGACTTTGACAGGTGACATGTACGTAAGCATCCTGTCTAATCTACTGCATCCATATCCTGTCCATTGTGCATTCTGTCGGACTTGGGCAATTACAGCAGGTCAATGCGACACCCCACACGTCCAGAATTACTACAGGGTGGCTAGAGAAACATTCTAACTTTAAACAGTTCCGCTGAACACCAAACTCACCGGACATGAAGATTATTGAGTATATCTGGGATGCCTTGCAATGTGCTGTTCAGAAGAGATCTGCACCCTCTCGTGCTCTTACGGATTTATGGACAGCCCTGCAGGATTATGGTGCCAGTTCCCTCGAGCACAACTTCAGGCATTAATCGAGTCCATGCCACGCGTGTTGCGGTACTTCTGCGTGCTCGCGGGGTACCTACAGGATAGTAGGCACGTGTACCAGTTTCTTTGGCTCTTCAGTGTACATAGGGTATTAAAAGGTAGTCCATATTCTGAGAAGTGGTAGTATTGACCAAAAAAATACAGAAATCTCGAGTAAATATGGGCTCCGAAATGCATACCCTAAGAGCTAGAAGCAACTGTTCATCTTCGCTACGATGGAACACATCTCTTTGCGTAAGCTGTTTGCTACTATGAACGACCACAGAATGCTGTAAACAAATGAGGGTACATTAGTCTATTATTGTGAACTGCCGAAACCGACGAATGAGAATGCGAAGGAAACGCTGTGGTAACAGAGTGAGTTATAGCGTCACTTGATATTTACTTTCGTATCATATATAACTCATTTTGGAACACTGGATGCTCTTATTTCACAGTAAGAAATAATGTCTTCTCATTTGTTTCGTCATTCATTTATTGCATTCTGTGGGTTGTTCATGAAAGCAAAGAGTCGTGTTTCACAGTAGCGAAGATGAATCAAGTACTCATTGCTCTAAAGGTATGCAGTTTAGATTCCATTTTTAGTGGAGTTTTTTCTTGTTTTTTTTCAGTATTAACAACTCTCGAAATATGGAATATTTTTTATCAACATCTTGTAAACGAACTCTGTCGCAGAAAAAAGCAACGCTTTCATGGACTGTGTTCAGTGCCATCAGCATATAATATGTGCATGCTGAAGGGTGTAGTGTTAGTGACTCAATTATCGCGATCGTTGTGGATCAGATATCACTCAGTAGGCTTGTCTATACGCTCTCTGTCTTGACTCTGCAGGCAGTGTTCGCAACAAGGGTACAATCACGTCCCGCCGACGAGTACGTATTAATCCTGTTGAACAACTTCAGCCATTTGAACGTGATCAGATTGACTGTGGGCCTGCGGGAAGTCGGATGAACGGATAGATGGACTGCTACACTTGTTGAACACAGTGTATCAGTGGTGTGACGCTGATTTTAGCAGTGGGCTGTGGAACTTTCCAACACCCATAGAGCATGTGTGGAGGTCCACGTGGTACAGACGCTCGTCAGGGTCGCCACATTGTGCGAGCAGCGGGGGTCAACCGAATATTATCTGGTGAAGAAACTCGGGCGCATTTTGCACCTGCTGCATCACCAAGAACCATCGGAAACCTGGTTGCAACAAGATTTAGATTATGTGCGGCTCTGACCAAGACCCCGCAAGCACTGCTACTCTGGTGTAGTGAAAGAGTCGACTGGGGGGTTGAATGGCACTCTGTCCTCTTCAGTGGTGAGAGTGGACTCTGTATGAGAGTGATGGAAGCATACATGTATGGCGTAGACCTGGTGAGTGGCCTATTCCGGAGTGTATTCGCTCATGACACACAGGCTGCAGCCGGGATTCATGGTGTGGGGGGCTACCACTTATAACTCGCGATCACATTCGGGGGGGGGGGGGGAGAGGGGAGGGTCGGGAATGTGCTTTTCAACAGGACAAAGCACAACTGCATACGACTCCTGCGACACGACGTGCTTTTTCTTCATCACTTGCCCTGACTAGCAAGATAACCAGATCGCTCGGCAATAGGACCGTGGTGAAGCGGGAACGTACTCTTTCACCAGGGTCTGCAAGAACCATTTCCAAATTGCAGTAAAACGCGCCAGGTGCTTGGGTCAATCTAACGCAAGATGCCATTTGGCACGTTTATTATCATTTGCATGTGAGAATACATGTTTGCGCTACCGCCAGATGGATGGTACAACGTATGTTGATGCGACTCTTTGGGTACCCTTCACTTTGACACGTATCTTTCTTTTGGTCTGAATTTGTTACCATATACTCCTGCAATGATGATCTAGTAGATGTTACATTCTTTCTGGAAAAATATACCTCCTTACCTCCTTAGAGTCGTTAGGCACATTTTGTCTCTAGCTGGAGTAAGCCCAAACAAATACTGTTCGTCACGTCTTTCTTGCGACACCCAGCGTCGACGAAAAGCGCCGATTTGTCCCCCGTTACAAACAAAATTATTTTTAAACTGAAATTTTATGTGCCTTTCCGACAGAGTTGTCCTAGACTTCTCTAGTGCAATATTCGTTTCATCGACATGTGTTAACTGGGACAGCAAAACAGGAAGGCTAACCAGTACTCCAGCTGTGACAGCGCTGCCCTTGCTTGCGCTGACCACCATCTCCATGAAGGAGAGCTGCTCAGTCGCTCCTTGGGTACTGACTGGTAAGTCTTCTTGTTTTACTGTTCCTCTTAACACAAATCGATGTAACAAATATCGCACTAGATTAAATTGGGGCTTCAATATCAAATGAGCATGTAAAGTTCCGTTTCAGAAACCATTTTGTTTGTAAACGGAAATAAACCGTCGCTATCCGTCGACAATGGGCGTCGCATGAAAGACGAGGTGAGCGGTGTTTGTTTGGGTTGAGTGTAACGACGCACTGAAAAACGTAAATTAGAAGTGTCTGCTGAAACACCAGAGAAAACGCGCTTGACGTTTCCTGGAAGGAGTATGTAGGCCTATAAGGAGGAATGGTCAATGACCAGAGGTACTCACTTTGGAGCCTACGTTTACAGGATACTTTTTTAATTGTTTTTCTCCATACTGTCATTTCTAAAAATGTGGAATTCAAAAGAGCTTGCAATAGGAGTGACTTGTTTCACAGTATCTAAGATGAAGAAGTGCTCATAGCTCTTAAGGTATGCATCTTAGAGCCCATGTTTACTAGAATTTTGCTTCTACCTTTGCTGCCATATCCCTGAACAATAAAGATTGCTTCTGAGACACCCAATGTATACCCTCTACGGAATCCTAGTCTGCGATTGCCGTAATGTCCAACAACATAGCGTACACTGAAATACTAGCAGTACTGAACACGAATTGACACTGCTTCAGGCAGTCACATCGTGCACCTAGCAAGTAATGCTTATCCGCATTGTACCATTGTAAGTAGGCTGTTTAGGTTTTTATGTTGGTAACACCACGTAGCGCTCTGTATGAAAATCACTCACTGTGCTGTGTGCAGTCTGTGGCTGGTTTACATTGTTAGAATTTGCTATTGTAGTGTTGGGCAGTTGGCTGTTAACAGCGCGTGGCGTTGCGCAGTTGGAGGTGAGCCGCCAGCAGTGGTGGATGTGGGGGGAGAGATGGCGGAGTTTTGAGAGCGGATGATCTGGACGTGTGTCCGTAAGAGAGAGTAAATTTGTAATACTGGATATCATGAACTGATGTATATATTATGACTTTTGAACACTATTCGGGTAAATACATTGTTTGTTCACTATCAAAATCTTTCATTTGCTAACTATGCCTATCAGTAGTAAGTGCCTTCAGTAGTTAGAATCTTTTACTTAGCTGGCAGTAGTGGCGCTCGCTGCATTGCAGTAGTTCGAGTAACGAAGATTTTTGTGAGGTAAGTGATTCATGAAAGGTATAGGTTATTGTTAGTCAGGGCCATTCTTTTGTAGGGATTTTTCAAAGTCAGATTGCGTTGCGCTAAAAATATTGTGTGTCAGTTTAAGCACAGTCATTTATAATTTTTCTAAGGGAACATTTCACTATCTATAAGGTCACTGCAAGGGTCAGAATCATGACATTCGCGCTGTAACGTCATTACTCATTGCTCTACGCAAACTGTACCCGAGTCGATATTGTAAGTTTTCTTCGTTTGTTCCATTGCAATCGCGAATATTTGCTGTATCCTGTTTCTCTGTATTGACGTAACGTATTGCTGAAAAATTTGTTTCAGCTTCTTCATTGTATTCACTTTCTTCAGTCAACATCTGTTCCTGGATCGCACTTTCGTTTCATTGGGAATTTAGTAAACGAATTAAATATAGTTGTTCATTGTGAAATATTGTTATTAGTCTTGTAAAGCTACAAAGAGGAAGATTCAGTTTGTAACGCCAATAATCGATAGATTTATGTATATTTCGTATAAGTTCTCTGCTGACATTGTTCACTGGTGTATCTGCATAGTCAAGATCTTTGACTGTGTAAATATGTAATAAGTGTGTTAATAATTTTGCGTTTTAAGAAATAATCTTGTAAGTGTACCTCTGGTTTTATACGTAATACTCAGTGAAAGTGATAACTTATAAAAACTACGTATATTTTACTGGTCCATAATAGGGAAGTTAGATGTAAAAACTGTAGCATCGCCCCCCCTTTACGGAAGTAGTTTGGCAGGACTCGAAAAGGTGGACTTGGTGCGCAAGGCGCTCGAGTCCTTTGTGGCGAGTGTCATAGTCGAGTGTGAGACAGAGTGGTCAGCGGCAGTCTTGGTCAGCTATTGTGGTTAATTTGGATGTATAAATTGAGGCAAAAAGAGCTTGCGAACATGTAAATCAGTCTTAGATGTAATTTACACTGTCCTGCCGACCATCGTATCATTATTGGCCCCGTTTGATTACATTTATGACGCCACGAAGAGTTATATCAGGGCGTAGCTAATATCAGGAACCATGGTTGCTTTCCCGCCAATTTCATAGCCACTGAAGTTTGCCAAAAGCTCCACCACTTTCAGCAGAATTGGTATCTAAATGTGTAAATCCAATGGACCAGATATTATGTCTTGAATAATACCTTTTTGTGCAACTCCTAACTTGTGTGCGCATACACGTGATTGTACCCAGTCACATTCCTAGACAGGGTCCTTCCCAAGTGAATTAATTCCGAGTATCCTGTTTTATTAGAATGACAAATTTAGCAGTAAAACATTCTGCAGTTTTTTTAACTTTGTGGAGTATGAAATTTGGTTAGTTTTCTGTGCAGTAGTAAATGACTTACTCCACATAATTTTACATCTTACAGTTTTCTTAAGTGTGTGCACGCAGAAAGCTTTTTGTTAAATAAGAAGATGCCATCAAAATAATCAATTGCAAAATTATTAAGTTCTTATATCTGTCTGTTCGTAAAAGTTATGAAAAGACAGCAGTTTTATTTCACTTTCAATAGGTCTGTAAACTTGTAATTGTTTTTTGCTTTGTGTATGTTGTTTTAAAGTGGCTTTTCAAGTTGGGTAGTCATTCACAAAGCCAGTTTGACCTGGAGTCCAATGACAGACAATTTGTCAACTATTGAAGTACTAAGTTTCCTTTAATTTACGTCTATGGTTACAATCTTTTTGTTTAAGAGATTACCGGTTTCAGTCTTTAATGGCCATTATCAGATCTGTTTCACATGTCGCAGCTTGTGAATATTGAAGTACTTTTGCGTTATTCATTACACTTAAAGTTGTTAGGAAAGATATTTGCCCTTTTCTGAATTGTGCGTGTTATCACCTCCACTAGAACCTTGCCTAGTAAGGCGGTGCGGGTCTCCCGCATCGTCCCCTACGCTCCTCGGAGTATGGAACCTCATCATCATCATCATCATTTACAATTGATGATGGTTCTTCGAAGCATACCAGTTTAAGGGACCCCATAAGCTACTTAACATATGTGATAAATGAAAGTAAAGACTGAGAATGTGCAGCAACCAGTACAATCATTTACACTGCACCAAAACTTTCCTTATTAACAATAGCTGTATTACCCATTTGTATAGAGTAGATTCACGTGCAAATTTCTGAACACCATAGTAGTAAGTACTGTTTCCAAATCATGTTTTTGTGATAGTTAATTAAAATAATAGTTCATGCTACAGCCGGTCAGGCTTCGCTAGTAGATTCATACGTCTTTCTGTATTTGTTCACTATGCTGTGCCGCGCGGTCTAGGGGCGTATTGTCACGGTCCGCGCGGCTCCCCCTGTCGGAGGTTCGACTTCTTCCTCCGGCCTGGGTGTGTATGTCGTCCTTAGCGTAAGTTAGTTTAAGTTAGATTTAAGTAGCAGTTTCGTCCCATAAGACCTTGCAACAAATTTCAAAAAAATTCAATTTCATTATAGTGCACAGTAAAGTTTGCCATAGCAAGTTTTATTGTGAGACTGTGTGTATTGCTGCGTTTATTGGCCTTTCTATATTCTGCGTAAGATTTAGCTGTTGTGTTGTTTCTTAGGGCAAGTCACTATATAATATTGAGAGTAACTGTGTTAGAAGAGGTTAGTTACTGTATCAGGTGAGGTTAATTTTCTTAGGTGAAGTTTATTTCCGCTTTGGTATAAAACTTGATACCGCACTGCCTCATTAAAGTGGCGACAGTATGTATATAAATTTATAGTTTACTTTTGTGTTAGTAGAACGTCAGGTCAAAACCCGTTTGCTTTGCTGTGGTTGCTGTTTCACTTACTTCGCGATTACGAAATCACAGTCCGATTTCTTGTCACTGGGTACAGTCAGGGTCAGGCTAAACTCTTCACAGAAGGTTAACATTATCGGCAATTGCCAGTTTGGTAACGGCCGTTTGTATTACAAGTTCTGTACTGCTGCTAATCTCACTTTCATATTTCTTTTTGACTTGGACGTAAAAATGATTCCTGTAAGTTCGCTATGGCCGACTACCTTCGATATCCTTCTGCATGTCGACATAATGACATGACTTTGCTGACTAGATGGAAAGCAATACGGCACCAGCTGTGTTACTAATTCGTCAACCATCCCTAATTATGTCACTTGCAGTCCAGTAGGCCTGAGATGTGAGCTCGAAATAAGTGTAATGTATCTGGTGACGCATATGGACGCCATAACAATGTACGTCACATACTGGCGTCGTTGTGCATCCTTGTACGTTCGCTGCATCCCTAACATGTAGAATGGCTGATGGGGCAGTAAATACCTAGCGTGTGAAATGAAATGTCAGCAGCTAGTAGCAGCTAATCTTCAGGCCAAACGGGGCATCATACGCCGACTCTTCGCGTCAATGTTATCCCGAAAGTGCGTCCTAAATGCTGACGCGGCGTCGTCGGCTGTCAGTTCCGGTAAGTTGAACTTCTGGATAGCTGTGCTTCCCGTTTATTGTGCGGAAGCAGATGTTTGTAGGGAGCGAGGGGCCATTTGACCTCCAGTAACTTCCGCTCCATGGATAGTCGCCTCTGTAGATCACACGCTCTTCTTCTACTTCGTATACATCCCCCTTAAGCGAAATTTAGAGAACAATATTCCACTTACAGGAAAAACTCTAGTTTCGCATAAGAATAAAGTTTTGCAACAATGGATTTCAGAAAAAAGAGTTATCGATATGCAGCAACGGGTCTGCTTGATAGACTACATTCCAAAACTGTGATGACTATATAGAGGAAAACTGGAAGTTTGCTAGGAGCATGCTACGTGTCTCTTAATGAAATGTTTAAGAAGATGGTGGGTATTTACGGAGGACTCATCCATTTTGGAAAATTTTAGCTTAGAACGAAGTCGTGCTTTTCTGGTAACGAAATGATAGTAGTTCAGAGTCTCACATTAAATATGAGTGTGTCCCATGCAGACCATCTGTCACAGTGCTAGACCTTGCATTAATGTTGACGTGGACTTACCGCACCAAGGCTGACATAATATGTAACATCTAGTCAAGAGACCGAGAGAAGAAGATAATAAGAAATAAATTAATTTATAGAGTTTCTTTTAACTACGTTTTTAAGCTGTCAGTGGAAATCTGTTGTAATAGTGGTAACATTTCATAGTAGAGTTGCACGAGTTACTGCGAATGACCAACTATAAATTAAAGGAGTGCATACTTCCCTTGTGGCATAGAACCACACCGTTTTAATTAGGTAGGCAAAAATATATTTTATGAAAATTTTCCTAATACATGTTCGACTTGGCTAAGACTTCCGTCATTTGGCCCTACTTACATACAATTTGAGCCACTTATATCACAAGATACTTCGCAAACTCATGGAGAGAAGAAAAATGACTGAATGCACCTCAGTGGGTACCATAACCTCTCTTATTTCCGTTATTACTTTATAAAAATATACTCTGTAGCAATAAAACAGTTGTACGTTCTTCGTTGCATGCCGGTTCTCTAAACCCAGTAAACACGAGACAAAGGCGCTTTCCATTCAAACAACATTTCCTTCAAAGTTCTCTGAGGACCCACATTTCACATTGGAATGGTATGATCTGTACTCAAATGATACAATTATAACAATCCACGCCCAATCCGATTTTTGCTGTGATACCGATACGACAAGGTTAACTGACCAAAGGGATTTCTCGGCCAGTGATATATGAACAGTCCACACCTGTCACCCCTTCCCACTCCATGATTCCTTTCCCTCTCCCTGTAGACGAGCTGTTATATTTATGGCTACAATTTACGACCCAATTTGGTCGAAACACTATGATGGCACTATTAGGCTCCCCAAAATAAATCTGACAAGGTGATATTACAATGGACGTTTAAAAATGACGTACAATTAAGAAAATCTATTTTATGTTGATTATTGTATTTATTTAGGAAATTTTAGCCACATCTGTAACTGCCAGAGTCACATTCAAAAAAAGTACTTCAGGCATCTCCGGCCTTGTGCTAGGTATAGCTATGAAATACAAGAACTTTTTGATTGTCAAAAACAGCTACTCGATGGTGACTTTATTTTCAACTACATACGTTATCTGCCCACTTTCAACGTCAACGAAATACCCACTTTCAACTACAATTAGTGTACTCAACTACTTTTCGAGATCACCCAGACATTCCAATTCCAAAAAATCAGTTGCCGACAAGTCTGAAAATGACCAAACTATCAGTTTAATAAGTCATAGTTCCAAATCCTTACACGAATTCTTTGCTGAAGAATGGAAAAACTGGTAGAAGCAGACCTCAGGGAAGAACAGTTTGGATTCTGGAGAAATGTAGGAACACACAAGGTACTACTGACTCTACGACTTATCTTAGAAGGTAGTTACAGGTAAACTTACATTTATAGTACTTGTAGACTTAGAGAAAGCTTTTGAAGATCTTGACTGGAATACTCTCTTCGAAATTTTGAAGGTAGCAGGGGCAAAATAAAGGGAGCGAAAGCGTTTCTAAAATTTGTACAAAAACCAGAATGCAGTTATAAGACTCGAGGGGCATGGAAGGGAAACAGTCGTTGACAGGCGAATGAGTCAGGGTTGTAGCTTATCCATGGTGTTATTCAAAATGCACATTGAACAAGATGAACAATATCTTGAAAGGGGGATATAAGACGAACACCAACAAAAGCAAAACAAGGATATGGAATGCAGCTGAATTAAATTTGGTGATGCTAAGGGAATCAGATTAGGAAATGACTCACGTAAAATGGTAGATGAGTTTTGATATTTCGGCAGCAAAGTAACTGATGATGGACGAAATAGAGAGGATATAAAATGTAGACTGGCAATGGCAAGAACACCATTTCTGAAGAAGAAAATTTGTTAACATCGAGTATAGATTTAAGTGTCAGAAAGTGATTTATGAAAGTATTTGTATGGAGAGTAGCCATGTATGGAAGTGAACCATGGACGATAAACATTTTAGATAAAAAAAGTAACAAAAGGTTTCGAAACGAAGAATACTGAAGATTAGGTGGGTCGATCATGAAACAACTGAGGAGGTACTGGACAGAACTGGGGAGGCAAGAAATTTGTGGCACAATTTGACCAAAAGAAGGAATCGGTTGATAGGACACATTCTGAGACATCATGGGATCAGCAGTTTAGTGCTGGAGGGAAGTATGGTAGGTAAAAAGTCGTAGAGGGAAACCAAGAAATGAGTACAGTAAGAAAATACAGAAATATGTAGGTTGCAGAAGTTATTCAGGGATGAAGAGGCTCGCACAGGATAGAGCAGCATGGAGAGCTGCATGAAAACAGTCTCTGGACTGAAGACCACAACTTGTGGCCGAGCGGGTCTAGGCGCTTCAGTCCGGAGCCGCGCTGCTGTTACGGTTGCATGTTCGAATCCTGCCTCGGGCATGGATGTGTGTGATGTCCTTAGGTTAGTTATGTTTAAGTAGTTCTAAGTATAGATGACTGATGACCTCAGATGTTAAGTGCCATAGTGCTTAGAGCCATTTGAACATTTTAAGACCACAACAACAACGACATGCGTAGGTTAACGTTATATACGAGATATTTGACGTCCAAGCAATCAATATTGTATGTCAGTTGTAGGATCAGATAGGGAAGTTTACTTATCCAAACAAATATCGCACTAGGCAGTACCGTCGCACCACTTCCTAAGCCATCTCCAGGATGTGTTCAAAGTGCACCAGGCTGCGCCATGCCGATTCCATAGGGCTGACCCTCACCTAAAATGCGCTGTAGCGCCAGCAGCGTAAGTAGCACACCTCGATCCCACTTGCTGCCCCCACCACTGCCATCAGCTTCGGGCCGTGCACACGTCACGACTGCCACTGGTCGACGGGAGATGTAATGTGTGCAGTGTTATTAATAGTATGGCCAGTAGCACCACGCATGGATCCTAGAAGCTGCCAGCAGCATACATGGGTAAAGACACACTGAGCGCCCACCCTTGCTATAAGCGTCACGCAGCTGGCCAGAGGCAGCGTATAATCAACTCCTGACACTTTATTTGTAACAATAAAATCATGTTTAATTTGAGCAGTGTGGCAGTGTGCATGCAGAAATTTGTCCAACCCGCATTGCACATACACTACATGATCAAAATTATCGGTCGAAATGCATCCTGCGTGCAAAAAAATTAAACATCGATTTACTCTTCATCATTAGTAAAGTTTGATCTGCTTCTATTTATGCCTTACAGTCATATATGTGATTTTGGAATATCGGTGTGGCCTCAACGTAATCCAACTGGAATCTTCCAGTGTCTCCAGGTTTTTTCCAAGTATACTTCCTGTACTTGTGACTCTTGAAAAGAATATTCGCCATTACTAGCTTAAATTATTACAGCTCTCAATTTCGTTTTTCTTCCTTCTGATTCCTACTATTACACGCACACATTTCCCGTAACTGCTTCTTCTACTCCTTCCTACAATCACGTTCCAATGCCGCATGACTATTAAATTTACGTCTCACTGAACATACTGAATTATCCATTCAGTATCAACATAAACTTTTACCCCTTCATCTTCTGCTTATGACAGGGAATATATAACTGAGCTGTCGTTGTCGATTTGCTGTCGAATCTGATGAGAACAACTCTATCACTGAATTGTTCACAGTATCTCATTCACCTTCTTATTGAAAATGTATCCTATTCCTGTTACACCATGTCTGCTACTGTCCATATTAACCTACATTCTTCTGAACACAAACGCTTGTCTTTTTCCATTTGACTTCGCTGATCCCCACTATATCTACATTTGAGCCTTTGCATTTCCTTTTTCAGGTTTTCTAGCTTCCCTGCCACTTTCAAACTTCTGACATTCACGCTCAGACTCGTAGAGTGTTGCCCTTTCGTTGGTTATTTCATTTTATTCTCATGGTGACCTCCCTGTGGGCAGTCCCCTCCAGGAAATCCAAATGATGTACTAATGCGGAATCTTTTGCGAATGGAGAGGTCATCATGACACATATTCAATTACAGGCCACATGCCTGTGGATAGACTTTACGTGTCTTTAATGCAGTGGTTTCCTTCACTTCTGGATCATCGTGCCCTTGATCATTGCTGATTCTTTCACTTTCTACAGGCAGTTTGCCACTCCCCCCCCCATAGCAAGAGCGAACCCTGAACCTCTGTCCGCTCCTCTACTCTCTTCGACAAGGTCGTTGCAGGAGGAAGATGAGTTCTTATGCTGAAAGTATTTGGCCTCAGCTACTAATGATTTTCATTTAAAATCTTAAAATCTTAGCAGTGGCTGGGCTAGAACACAAGACTGCGACGTTTCGATTACTAGTCAGATAAGCTACACCACCTCGTTTATATCCATCCAAACTTTGTCATTTACCGTCTGCAGTTCAATGCAGATGTCACAAGACACCTCCCAGATTCCATCTGTGAAACTTTCAATTAGATTATTTGTATTACAGATGGTTACCAGTCATCTGGCTGAACATGCGGAGACACTGTGCACAGCAGTGTCAGAGTGCGTGTCCATTACATAGTGGAATGTATCATGAGATATAAAGTTCGTGTGGGTATTGAATTGAATGACTTCATGGTTGCATTCAGCACGGGCATACAGAGTTAAACGTGAACAAGGGACAATTGTGTGCTAAATATTGGCATGCAGTCGACGATGATGAAAGAGCGAGAATAATCATGTTTTAATAATGAGTAATAAAATTAATGTTGCTTTTAAAAAGTTACATGTGTTTAATTTTCAGTCATGCATATTACTGTATGTCCATGTATTACTTTCACACATGACATGCAACTCCACATTATTGTTACAGTGTGAGGAATGCATAAATGCATTCTGACTTGAAGGATAAAACCCTGAGAATAGCTGTATTCAGTATTAACAGCGATATGTTACGTAAAAATCAAGTAAACCTCATCAACAAGCGTTGTAACAGTAACGTCAATATGTGACCCATAAATATTTTTTTACTAATTTAGAACAATTAATTTACAATAGTAGTATTAAATATGTGTTATATACTCGAACGACAGGGAGGGATCCTGGGTAGCCCAGTCCGTTTAAGAAATATAATTATCCGCAAAGCTTGACAATACAAATTCTGTCTTACGACAACTAACAACCTACACTGTTGTGACCCGTGGCCTTGGGGTGCCGGTACGGTAGCTCAGAGTGTTCAGTCAGAGGATTGGCTTCCCCCCTCTCTCGCTCTCTCTCTCTCTCTCTCTCTCTCTCTCTATATATATATATATATATATATATATATATATATATATATATATATATATACCAATCACAAGAACAATAACGAACACAATGAGAAAGAATTCAGGTATACATCCTGACCTCGAAAGCAGAAGACGAAGAGATACAGAACGTATATGAGGATACTGAACGGCTAATTAGTCACTGAAGATTGGGTGCAGTTGTAAGGGAAGGAGTAGAAGAAAGGGTTACAGGAGAAAAAAAATGGGTTCATACCAACAATGAGAGAGGGTAATGATGAATTGAGTTTTGCAATAAATTTCACCTAGTAATAGCAGTTCTGTTCAAGTATCACAAGAGTGCAGGCATACTTGGAAAAACCCCGGAGGCACGGGAAGATTCCAGTTAGATTACATCATGATCAGGCAGAGATTACGAAAGCATATATTGGATTGTAAAGCGTACCTAGGAGCAGATATAGACTCAGATCACAATTTACCAATGAAGAAGAGTAGCCTGAAGTTGAAGAGACTAGTCGGGAAGAATCAATGCCCAAAGAAGTGGGACGAGGAATTACTAAGAAATAAAGAGATACGCTTGACGTTCTCTGAGGCTACAGATACTACAGTAAGGAGTATCTCAGTAGGCTATTCAGTTGAAGAGGAATGTGTATCTCTATAAAGAGCGATCACAGAAGCTTGAAAGGGAAACTTAGGTATAAGGAAGGTAACTGCGAAGAAATCATGGATAACAGAAGAAATACTTCAGCTGATCTACGAGAGAAAAAGGAGAAAAACTTCAGTGAAATTCATGAATACGGAAATACAATCACTTTGGAATGAAACAGGAAATGTAGGCAAGCTATGACGAAATGGCTGCATGAAAAATGTGAAGAAATCGAAAGCAGTATCATTAAGAGTTCAATGGGAAATGTACT
This sequence comes from Schistocerca nitens, assembly GCF_023898315.1. Taxonomy (NCBI): domain Eukaryota; kingdom Metazoa; phylum Arthropoda; class Insecta; order Orthoptera; family Acrididae; genus Schistocerca; species Schistocerca nitens. Next base: position 418,537,094 of record NC_064615.1, read on the forward strand.
ACTAAATGCAGAGAGAGAGCGTATAAGTGGAAAGAGGACATCGAAGGGCTCTCTGACAGAGAGGACGTATGTCGTGATAGAAGAAGAAATAGATGTCGCAGGGAAGAGATGCGGGATTCAGTATTAAAATCAGAATTTAAAAGTGATTTGAAAGACTTAAAATAAAACAAGGCAGAAAGGATGGGTAACATTCAATCGTAAATTCTAAAGTCACGAAACGACTATTCACGTTGGTATTTAGAATGGGACACTGCCGATATCCCATCAGACTTTTGGAAAAGCATCATCCATACAATTCAGAAGATAGAAAGAACCGACAAGAACGAGAATTATCGCACAGTCAGCTGAACACATCATGTACCTAAATTGCTGACAAGAATAAAATACTGAGAATGGAGAAGGAAATTATCTATTAGATGACGGTGAGTTTGACGTTTTGAAAGGTGAAATCACCAGAGAGACAGTTCTGAGGTTGCGATTGATAGACGCAAGTCTGAAGAAAAATCAAGACACTTTCATTGGATTTGTCGACCTACATATAGCGCCCGATAATGTCAAATGGTGCAAGATGTTCGAAATTCTGAGGAAAACAGGGATTGGTTATAAGGAAAGAGGTGTAATATACAATATTTGCACGACCCGATAGGAAACAGTAAAGCTGGAAGATCAAGAAACAAGTGCACAGATTAAAAAGGGTGGAAGATGGGGATGCAATTTTTGCCCCTCCCGTTCAACTATACATCAATGAAGTAATGATGAAAATAGAAAATTGATTCAAGAGTGAGATTAAAATTCACTGTGATAGGATACCAATAACAAGATTCGCTGATGACATTGCTATCCTCAGTGAAAGTGAATAATAATTACAGAAGTTGCTGAAAATCGGCGTAATTGATATAGAATATGGTGTGAAAGAAAATCGAAGAAAGACGAAAGTAAAGAGAAGTAGCAATAATGAGAATAGCGAGAAACTTTACATCAGAATTTATGATGGAAGTACATGAAGTTAAGCAATTTTGCTACCTAGTGTAATCTACCCCTCCTTCCTACTTCCATCTAATGTCAACATTAAAATCTTTTATGAAGATTTGAGAGGAGGGAAGATTGCATTAAACTTTCTTTTTTACGTATCTTGTCATGTTGAGTTGGCTTCAGTTCTTCTTGTATAGGGGTCTGATTATTGAAGGTAAAAAAGGTGACCTCAGATCCTCACGGTTGGTTTGAACTAAATAAACCTGAAGATTTTTGTTCCAGCTTTTTCTTACGTAAATATATATTTCCACGTTTTAGTATATCATAGAGTATATTGATTTTTCACATTGACAAAGCCGAAATTACAATTTTCGGGCAAAAATAAAAAAAATACACCCGGTCGCATCACAGGAATGCTTACGACCCCCACATTCTGCGTAAATAACAATATTCCAAAGGGTTTACAATTTTTCTTAACAAATGAATTTTTATTAGCTTTAATTTCGATTACTATTTCATAAATAAATCCAGAAATACTCATAGTAAAAAGTACAGGATTGCAAAATTAATAATAGAAATTTTAAGTGTGCCAATAATTCGTAATTTCAAATGTTTCTAAAAAATAATTTTAAGAGTACATTCAGAACAAGTACTTACCAATTATAACACCGAAACTAAAATATGTTATAAATTAATTCCTTTTCATAAATTTTAGCTTACACATATTGTGTACAAAATTATTTGAAAGTTTTCAGAAAAGCAACTGAGATAATATCGACCTGTCCAAAATTCTAAAAATAATACTGGCATCGACAACTACTGTTGAGGAAACGTAATGCTAGAGGAGGATGTCCCGTTACACTAGGCAGCAGAACAGTCCATGGCGCTAGAAGATAGGAGGACATAGAAAGCAGACTATCACTGGCAAAAGAGACACTGTTGGACGTAAAGTCTACTAATATTAAACGTAGTCCTTAATGTGCGGAAGAAGTGTCTGAGAAGACACGTTTGGAGCACATGAACTGTGGGAATACAGGAATAGAAGAGAACAGAAGCATTTGGGATGTGATGCTACAGATGAATATTGAAAATTAGGTAGATAATAATGAGGAAGTTCTCCGCAGAATCGGAGAGCGGAGGAACATATGGGAAATACTGGAAGGAAGAAAGGACAGGATGATGGAACATCTGTTAAGAAATCAGGGAGTAACTTTTATGGTACTAGAGGGAGCTGTGGAGGGAAAAATCTGCAAAGGATGGCAGAGACTGAAATACATCCAGGAAGTAATTGACGATGTAGTGTGCAAATGCTAGTCTGAGTTGAAGAGGTTGGCGCAGGAGACGCACCTGTGGTGGGCTGCAACAAAACAGTCAAAAGACAGACGACAAAAAAAGAAGAAAAACATTGTCATGCTGATAAACTCATTTGCATCAGAAACGATCCACCACTGGACAACATAAAGATGGAAAATGCGTCCATATTTTTCGTTTTCTTAAGCGCTATAAGGCGACCACGCTCTAATCTCAATACATATCCGCATAAGGCAACATCACTTCTTCCGCACTTAACTGACAGAACTACAGTACGTTGCCAGGCATTTGCAAGACCCTAAACATTTCAGCGGTTTGATACGGGATATAGAGCAGTTCATCACTCCGAATCATTAGGATCCAGCCATCCACTGTCCGATGACGTTGCTCTTTATACCACCTCAAGCACCGCTAAACAATTACTGCGAAACGATGTGGTTTGTGAGAAGTGTCTCGATTATTGTACTGCATTCTTTTGTTAACTCAGTATAGTTGTTGTCCCATGTTGGTAGAACTTTGACTCACGAGTGATTCCTTCCGCTGATTTGATTGTCACTTATTATACAGCCCTCTGTAATGTTCCATGGTCCCTGTGTCCCTATCGGTCACTATATGTTGTCTGGCTGTTGTTGGTTTAGCTGAGATTGTTCCTTCGCCTTTCCAATTCACAATCACACTAACAGAAACGTAGGCACTTTCAGATGGTTTGAAGTGTTTTTGGTGGATTTGTTACACACGTGACAGTGAGTGACCCTGATCGAAGGAACTGAGCGCGTTTTACTACCCCATTCTGCTACTGCTGCTTCTCTACTGATAGCACAATGCTCGACATCTCCTTTTATACTAGCGGCTCCGACTATCTTGACATCTATTAGTCAGTTCCACATTACATAAGAGAGTACGGATACTTTTGATCAGATAGTGTTTATTGCTGCGCAGGTGCCAGCAAATGCGTTTTACTTGGAACTGTAATGTGGAAGCTGTAGCAGGATTAATCCCATATTGCAAGAATTTGCAAGAGAGTAGCAATATGTTGTGGTCAGATAATTTAGTGATAAGAACGAAAAGTTGACAGTAGTCACAAGAAGATGAAGAGTAAGAAGAATTCTGATGATCGGATAATGATATGTGTAAGAAAAACAGGACAGATGCTCAAATGAAAAAAAATATATTTGGGTTTCACATAAACGAATGTTTCTTTAACCTGATGAATATCAGTCAGATATACGGAGATTGTCTTTTAACTGTTTTTCCTTGACTAAACACACATTACAGCAGTCCTTGGCGGTTCCGTGGTGCCATTCTTTAAACTCATTGCAGGTGTGTAGAACCGTTTACAGTTAACATTTTTCACACAGGATGCTAAAAGTAGCGCGGTAACGGTGCAATGAAAGCGATGATGAGAAATAAAAAATATTGTATTACTAAACTTACTACAGCACTTTCTCGACAATTTAGAAACAAATTACGATTGATCTCCGACGCAGACTTTCAATCGTCTGTATCGCACGGCTCTGACAGTGAAACAGGATATATGTAAATGGGCGTAGTCGAAATACCTGCAGCTGTCGTACAAAGTATCTGATGACGCACATGAAGTATCGCAGGTCGGCTGTTATCCGCTACAGTTACTGGCGCCGTAACTGTTTAAAGTAGGTGCTGGAGGTAACTTTGCGTGTTTGCTTGTAGCCGGTGTCTCGCCCGCAGGGCTCTGCCGTAGAGAAGTGGCAGCGGGGGTGGGTGAGGAGGCCCAGTTTAGCGAGCGTTCACCTGCCGTGAAGGCCGGCGCCGGAACAGAACACGGCTCCAGAGGGCTGCCCCCTCCCTCCCTTCCTCCCTCCAGCCCTCACGTGCTCCTCTCCGCTTTTCCCTTTTTTTTCGCCGTTCCTCGCAGCGCCGCAGGTCCGCCCCCCCCTCCCTCCCAACCCGCGGCAGCGTGTGCGAACTACAGTAACTGCCGGAGCGCCAGCACTTCCGGCTTCCGGCCGACGCCCGGCGTCCCGGCGCCCGCTTTCCGGTGCCGATGCGCCGCGCCGCGTTCGCGGTCACACACCGCTGTAGCCTGGCTGCAAACTCGCTTTGTACACTGCGGCCGCGCAGGGACGGCTCTCTCGCGGGAATTGCAGGAAAACATCGGTCAAAGTGAGGTTCGTAACGCGCCGAGCCCGTAACGGTTCCTCCCAGTATTCCGCTCTCTCCTACATCGTCTAAATGATCCATTTTATATGGAAGTTTAGTAAAGACAAGCAAGAGGTGGTGTCTGAAAATACAGTGTGAAAAGCATATTCTCAAAGTATACATTTTGTGGTTACATATATTGTGACTACATCTTCAAATATGTAGGGAGTTCGCCTATATACAGCCAAGAAAAATTCTCCCACTCGGACTTTGCAGCGAGATTCGTCACACACTGGCAATACATAAACATCTCTCTCAATATTTCGTCCTGTGTATATTTCGAAGCTGGCCGCTGTGGCCGAGTGGTTATAGGTGCTTCTGTCCGAAACCGCGGTGCTGCTACGGTCGCAGGTTCGAATCCTGCCTCAGGCATGGATGTGTGTGATGTTCTTAGGTTAAAAAAATGGTTCAAATGGCTCTGAGCACTATGGGACTTAACATCTATGGTCATCAGTCCCCTAGAACTTAGAGCTACTTAAACCTAACTAACCTAAGGACAGCACACAACACCCAGTCATCAAGAGGCAGAGAAAATCCCTGACCCCGCCGGCAATCGAACCCGGGAACCCGGGCGCGGGAAGCGAGAACGCTACCGCACGACCACGAGCTGCGGACTGTCCTTAGGTTAGTTAGGTTTCAGTAGCTCCACGTATAGCGGACTGATGACCTCAGATGTTAAGTCCTATAGTGCTTAGAGCCATTTGAACAATTTTTCGGGCAGGAAATGAAGATAAAAATGGGATATCTGTGAACTCTATAAGCACGTGTACGGCAATTACCTCTATCACCAAACAGAGCAGTGCTGTGCAGTGGATAGTGTTTTGCGTTAGCATGCAGGAGGTCGAGAGTTTGCCTGTGGATCGAGGCTTATTTATTTTTATTTGCTAAGTCTGTTTAATACGATATCTGACGCCTTAATCGTCATACAGCGATTACCGTGGGTCTTTTGCGAAACGCACTGCGAACACGGAAATAGAAATATAATCTTTTTCATTGGTCAGCTTTTAAAGAAACCTTTTGCACGTCGTGGACGCGAATTATTTCGCGCCACTGGATCCACTAGATTCCAAACCCGTCTTCTGTACCGAGCGAGGTGGCGCAGTGGTTAGCACACTGGACTCGCATTCGGAAGGACGACGGTTCAATCCCGCGTCCGGCCATTCTGATTTAGGTTTTCCGTGATTTCCCTAAATCGCTCCAGGCAAATGCCGGGATGGTTCCTTTGAAAGGGCACGGCCGACTTCCTTCCCCATCCTTCCCTAACCCTATGGGACCGATAACCTCGCTGTTTGGTCTCTTCCCCCAAACAACCAAACCAACCAACCAACCGTCTTCTGTGTACCCTCCACGGATGGTCCCATAGAAATTATTTGCAAAGCACGTTGCTATTCATACTGATGACGCAAGGCCATAACGAAACATAATGGACCTGAACGTGGCAAGAATACATTCTGCCTCGGGGGCAGGACGGAACGGCAGACTGGAATTTGGAGATTGCACGGTCTGCCTGAAAGAGGGCAGTGGCAGCGGTCAACAGCAGGTCCAGGAGGGGCTCAGTTCCACTCGAGTCTACGGGACACGTTCGCTTTCCACCGGGCATACTGGGCTCTGGGCGAGGTGTATGCTGTGGGAGGCACAACAACGCTGCGACAGCACCACAGACGGCGGCGGGGGTTGCCATCCGGCAAGCACCACTAGGGGTAAGTTATAGCACAGCATCCAGGATGGCGCGGGCTTTTCTCTGGTCCTGTCCTGGGTGCAGCGGCGGCCTTAGGCCCATGGGTGACCAGTACATCCACATTCGTCCCATGGTCGTACAGAGCCGGCCAAAGGGGCGGAGGGTGGCGAGGACCAGGGATCAAGAGCAGCATTGCGGCGCATGACGTGACGCATCAGCAGGCGGCGAATGGGAGAGTGCGGCCAACTTCCAGCAGAGCGGCCTTGATGACAGCAGTAGCGTCAGCATACCAAAAGTTGCTGAGCCAGCTGGACTCGGCGGGACAGCACTGCTGGCGGCATGTGGACACTTCGCTGCACCCATCGAATACTGTGAATTAGATGAATAAAGAAATGCTACCAAATATCGCTGTATCACTCTGCACTGCCCCTCGACACTCTTGAACTTGCTCGGCCTCCTGACAAAATACAGTGCAGTGGGTCCCGGCTTCAGCTCTGTAGTCTGGAATCCTGGGTTTGATCCACCGACCCCGTTACAGTACGCACAAAACAAGTTTGGAATCAATTCGCTTCCACGACGTGCAAAAGGTTTCTTTAAAAGCTGAGTAATGAAAGCTATTGTTTTTCCATTTCTGTATTGGTAGCACATAATTTTTTGTAGGAGACCCTCTGTAATAAATATATGACGATTAAGACGCCACATATCGTACCATGGAGACTACTTTTAGCAAATAAAAACAAATAGATGTCAACCCAGAATCGAACCCTCGACCTCCTGCATGCTAACCCAAAACGCTATCCACTGAACAGTAGTACTGCCGCTTCCTCACAGAGGTAGTTTCCATACATGTAATTCTAGTGTTGACAGATTGCTAATTTTTAACTGCCATTTACTGCCCGACATATGTGCAGAACTACATTTTGTGAGAGACATTTTTGTATTGCCAGTATGTGAGCAATCACGCAGCGAAGTCCGAGTGCGCGTATTTTTGTTCGCCCTGTATACAAAGTTATTCAAAAATGTTAAATTTAAGGGGTGTTGAAAGGGATGCTTAACCTCAGACGCTAGAGCAGCAGCGGAGCGCCACTCTTCTGAATGGTTGTCGAAATACAGGCACATTTTTAAAATTCAACAATGGGCGCAGGTGGCAAGAGCATGTTGCGAAACTGCGGGTTCTTAGAGGGAATATTTGCCGTTTTACTAACGCGTGTCCGCAGCTCGTGGTCGTGCGGTAGCGTTCTCGCTTCCCACGCCCGGGTTCCCGGGTTCCCGGGTTCGATTCCCGGCGGGGTCAGGGATTTTCTCTGCCTCGTGATGACTGGGTGTTGTGTGATGTCCTTAGGTTAGTTAGGTTTAAGTAGTTCTAAGTTCTAGGGGATTGATGACCATAGATGTTAAGTCCCATAGTGCTCAGAGCCATTTGAACCATTTTTGAACCAACGCGTGTTTCAATGTCACACCTCCTATGATCACACCACACGACGGCGGGAAACATGGGAGGCTGAGGAAGTATAAAAACCCTTTACTGCTTGTGATACTTTCAGATTTCGTCGAACGGTTTTGAACGGTCTCTAGTGGTTGCACCCTGCACACCAGAGCAAAAACTGCGGTCGCACTGCCCTCCAAAAGGGGTGCGATCACCTTCAGTGGCGTTGCTGGCCCATGATGTCCTTACAGCAGGGTCGAAACGTCAGGAGGTGTCAGCAAAGGTTGTCAAGAATGTTGACCGGTTTCTCATCACACTGCCGAACTGTCGTTCTCACCACGAAATGTATGCGACTCAGCACATCAACAAAGGGGTGGTTTCATTGACGCCCTTTATTCCACCTCATGAGGCCTTTTCGTGACGATTTTGAGATGATTCTGAAATATTTTCCTCGGCCACCCGTGGAAAAACGCGTGAGGGCATCGCAGTTCTAACGTCCATCACAGAGGCGTCAAAAGAATAGGTGAAATGTGGGTAAGAGGGGCTGTGTCGACCTTCCCATCGTGTGTCGCGCAGCGCAGATTGTGGTGAAATTTGGCGCCAATGTGACATAACTAACCCATCTCAGACTTCACATGATTTTTGAGCTCAGGCCATTTTTTTAGCAGGTGCCGACACCTTGCTGTTTGAAACACCGGCGAACCCAAAGATGACGTTGCAGGGTGCGACGCTTCTGCTTCATTATAAAAGAAAAGTTATAGGCACCTTTGCATGAATTTTCAAATTTCTGCATCGCAGTGGGGTTTCAAGATAGTGATGTTGTAATGTGCAGTGTCGGTTCAAATGATGAGAAGCAACGGAAATGCACAGCTTTTGGAAATTTTTCTCTAATCTTTTGTTGAGTACCATTATCGTTAGTTCCAGTTGTCGAGTACCCCTGAAATTCTAAGCCAAAGAGGTTAATCTTAATCCTATAATCTATGTGAGCTGCAGAAGAGATTCTACATTAAGTCGTGAGTTACTTTATCAAGGTCGACAAAATCTTTGATTTCGTCTTTGTACAGGCAACATCAGAATTTTCTTGAATATAGGAGGGCGTGCTGAAAAGCAATGCCTCCGAATATTTTATGTGAAATCTCTTAATTATTTCTATATAAAACAATCGTTATTAGCAATCTACTTCTTTATTCTTCATGTCTACACATTTACATTCTTGTTCGGAGAAAGAGAACAGCTTGAACGAATACATGTAGAACGTTCATATTCCAATGACATGCACATTACTACATTCTGCAGAAATGATTAGCATTTCAATCATGTCGGCCGGCAGGTTCAAAGTCAACTTCGATATTGTGGCGCATCACCACCTATCCGTAAAATGTGCCGGCGGCTATCGTTGTCGCTATAAACCGAAGGTAATGGATCAGTGTGACTTGAGCGGTCGTGCAGAATGCCTCGCAGACTCATGCGCGTACCGTCAGATCAGTTACTTTGAAAGACAGCGCGTTGTTGGTATGAGAGAATGCGATGTATCCATGAGGGAAATTTCTGCTCGCATGGGAGAAGTGTTTCAGCGCCAACTCAAAGCATTGGTGTGCGGGTGCTATTGGGTACGGGTGTGTGCAGAATGGTTCACGGAAGGCCATAGAACACGACGAGATGGGTCAGGTCGCACCACACAGACCACCCCCGAGAAGATCGACACTTCATCCAAACTGCATTGTAGGACATATCTGCATCCTCCCCGTCTTTCGCGCAACGTTGGAAGAGCGTTAACACCTCGCACACTATCAGGCATGACAGTCCGTCGCCGTTTATTATGACATGGATTACGTGCGCGTGCCAGGGAGCGGCATAACCTTCACTCCATTTGCACAAGACGTACATTGCCAACTCAAGGCCTTATTGTGTGGGGTGCTATTGGGTACAACCACAAACCACAGTTGGTGCGAGTCCAGGGCACTGTGACAAGCGTAACCTACATGAATGACATCCTGTGAACCGTAGCCATGCCCTTTCTGTACAACACCACAGAAGCCATTTTTCAGCAGGACAAAGCATAGCTATATGTTTCTGCACATACACGTACATTCTTGGTGTCACGTAATGTCAGCCTTTAGCATGGCCCACCAGATAACCAGACTTGTCGCCAATCGAAAATGTGTGGGATATGGTTACATGACAGGTACAGTGCTGTGACCCTTTGCCAACCACCACAGATGAACGTAAAGCTCAGGTGAATGCAGCATGGATGGCTATACCACATGACGCCATTCGCGCATGATACCCGTCGATGCCGTCGATGCCATCACGCATGGAACAAGTTGTCGGGGACCATCACCGATCCTCTGCCTGCTATGCAACAGGACACGCGCTGAACCGAGGCGACTGAAATGCTTATGATTTCTGCAGAACATACCAATGTATATGTTCTGTCGATATGAACATTCTATCTCTTGTTGTTCACGGTGTTCGGTTTTTTTCTAACATGAGTGAATTTCTCAACATATTCACGCTGGTTACGATCAAATGCCTCCCAACTAGAGACCACTGAAGAGTGACTTTATTGACGGTGCCACAATCTCACATCTGCTTGCCTGGCTTCATCACTATCAAAGTGAAGTCGTCGAAAATGTTCTTTAAATTTTCGAAACAGATGAAAATCGTATGGGACCAAAGTCAGGACTGTGTGGAGCATGATCGATGGCACTGAACCCAAAGCGTTGGATTGTCGCAGATGTCGCAGCGCTTGTGTGTCGACTGGAGTTCTCATACCGAACAAGAGAGTGGTCCATGCGAGGAAAAACGCTTCGAATTCAAAATTCGACTACAGCACGCTGCTTCTCATGCATAGAAAGAGTTACATTACAGACAACCATGTTGCACGCTATAATAAGTGACCTCAAGCGGCAGAGGGCTGCAAATATGTAGACATGTAGAATAAAGATGAATAATGTTAATAACGTTTGTTTTATTTAAAATGCTTTAAGAATTTCCACATAAAAATTCGGACGCATTAGTTTTTGTCTGTTATTACATGAGACATGCACTCCCTATGACCAAAGCCGGAAGCCTCATTTGACTACTAAAAATTCTCCATTTTCAAGTTTTACAGTCGTTTCTTCTTGATTATAGATAATTAAATACTGATCATATATTCTAGTCTCTTCGATGAGCATGTTTAGATTTCCCTGACTGTGTCCATAGGCTATCTTCAACAATATCTCTTGCGTCAGTGCAGAATCCTTATAGGTCTTAAAAATTCATGCCGTCATGGTATTTTCCTTTAAGTAAATGATCATGAACACCATGAAATATCACTGTTTTCAAAAGGCCTTGAATATCGGTTTTTGTATTTCAGTTAATATTTTTTTTTCTTTTGATCGTCAAAAGAATCATCACTTTGCACATGTCGTCACTTCTTATTGGCAGTATGAATTTGATTGTGTCCTTCCATTATCACGGAACTGTTGTTAGTTCTCCTCAGCGTTAACCACGAAATTGTTGGATACTAAATATTGGTCAGAAAAATTAATTTCAAATAAACGTAATCAAGAATAATGTGAATAATGTAGTCACTGAAATCAGATGAAAGGAGTTGTTCTTCAAGTGACTAGTCGACGATAGAACTACTTTCTAGACCTAAAAACAAACTGCAGTAAAGAAATGCATTGAAAATTTGATTTTTGGTTGTTATTGCGATTGGTTGTCAGTTTGTACTTCTTTCAACGGTGAATTTCTTTGCGAAGATAACTATTTCATCAAACATGTGTTTGCTCTTCAGCAGAAGTGAGTGATGTTAAGTGGTGTCAACAACTGCATTTAATTCTTTTTTGTCTTACAGTCTCACTAAAATCTAGTCAGCGGCAATGTTTGAGGTAGGAGGGGGTCGGGTTGGGGAGAAGTTCGAAACTTCACCTGAGCCCGCCTTATATCGATGGCCATGAGTAGAGTTCAGTCCGCTTGGCGATAATAATGAAACGTTTACTGTCGATATTGTCATACACGGCTATCAAAGGTAACTCGAATTTAATGAACTAATTAATTGACTTAACAAGTGATCAGATATGGAGAGTAGTATGTGATCCTCACATGTACTTGTGACACGAACAATTTAATGAAGTATTTTATTGTTCTTGGAATATTCTTAGATATTTTTTACTCATTATTGTTGTATTGAGACTACTGATTTTGAGACAGGTTTTGAAAACCAGTATCCATATATGAAATTTTTAGGAACTGTGCAATGCCATTCCTGGCCTGTCACACACAGAGTCGACTGTGTCGATACTTCCACACAGAAGTGCGTGTTGTGCATAATGTTGCATTAACATTGCATTTAATTGTTATGGTGACTGAGAAATCATAATCATATAATATGGCATCTTTATAAAGCATTAGTCTCGTCATGGCTGAAGACGCAGTGGTTGTTATATGTCGTGGTAATATATATTTTTTAATTTTTTAAGTAAGTCCAGAAATACTTGGCACGTCTTTTTCTATCCATCAAACATTCCACACTAAGCTCACATTTTTTTGTACGGAAAGTAAATGAATGTCGTAAAAACTTAAACGAAGAGACGTAGAACTCAGGCAGCTGTTGCTTACAGCAACCACAAAGAACTAATATCAAACTATATCAAACTGTGTAATTTACTTAATGAAAATTGCTGTGCTGTATTGCATGCTACGCAAATGTCATTGTCTCAAAGTATCTACATAGTTACAAAGGACAGTTATAACAAAAGTCACCACAGTTATTCAAGACACAATTTATGTTGTTCGAGTTGATTAGGCTCTGCTTAAAACACACAAAATCACTTAGAAGCAAAATCCAAACTGGTTCTGTTATATGTTCCTGATTCAAAGATTCACTAGCTGGACAAAGACCATCTTGAAAATATTCATACACCAGAGAAGAAATCGGGAAGGTCACTGGAAGGATACTTGATGACCACTGTTATTGTACCCATGGGTAATCACCCGTAGAACTCTTGAAGTAACTACGGATTATTTCACTTCACTGTGCTCACAATTGGACAGGAACCACAACAAGAACCGGCTGATCTGGAGCCATGCAGCCTCCTGAATATCTGACGAGCTGAATGTTACTTTCCCAACACTCTTTTCGTGAATGTGATCGGCTTATGGAAGTAGTGCGGCGAATTTAGCACCACCTGTTGCGACGTTCGTGATGCCTGTGCGAGTGGCACCTTCCACAAACTTGCCAAATAACAAAACTAGCCGAACAGGCCATGAAGGCCCAACGTACCGACCGCCCGCCGTGTCATCCTCAGCTCGCAGGCGTCACTGGATGCTGGCACGGGGGAGCATGTGGTCGGCACACCGCTCTCCCGGCCGTATGTCCGTTTACGAGACCGGCTTGACAAGAAACATGTTGTTCTGTTATTGTTGACATCTGCCGAGTAGGCAACCCGACAGACATGGTCGCCACGCAGGAGGATATAAGCCCCAGGATACAGCAGTAGTCTAGTTACACATAATGAGGAAACGAAAATTAGTTCTGATATATACCCATTCTCATTCCTTGCAAGTGGCAAACAGTTGACATTTCACACACAAGTGCAAATTTTGAATACTGTTCACTGATATAGACAATCAATATTTCATAATTGAGAAATTATAATAATACAGCATAACACATTTAGAAAGTAATGGTCTTGTCTTTGTCAAAGATATGCCTTCAGCTGATGATGCAGTGATTGTTAAAAGCCAACGGAATATATATCTCAAATTATATAATAAAAAATGATGGAACAGTTCACGGATGTACTGCCGGTACATAGTGTCCAACGGGCACAATATTTCGGCGATCAGACATGTCGCCGTCGTCAGGTGCGCTGACGAACTGAGCTCCTGAGGGTGGGCGGCCGTCTTAAATCCCCTCCCCTCGCGCGGCGTTCTCTCTGCGGTCCGCGCCCGCGCGTCGGCGTCTGTGGTGGCATCTGTGTAATGGCCTCGTCCGCCCTAGTCGCCCGTTCTTTTCCTTTGATGAGCGTCTTAAAAAATGAGGTCTAAATACATGTAATATCTCTTCAGACATCCAGCAAGTATCCCCAGTAAGGTCTTATTGTGTATTTTTGTGCACTGAAATGAATCATTTTCCATGATTTTCGTCATAAATGAAAGGGCTGGGGAACGCAGATAGCTATTGTTTGTGGGCGCCACAAAGGAGGGGCCAGCAGCCGAATGCAGCGGCGGGTGCGTGCCGCGGCCGGAGCGCCTGCCTGGCTTGCTACACGTCGGCGGTCAAAGCCCAATTTAATTAAATTGATTTCATGGACGCGATGAAACGTTTTATCCTTTTAATGCAGCGGGCGCATTTGTTTCCAGTTCTCTACAGTCAGTACGGTCGAGCAAATAAAAATCTGAATGATTGTTCTGTCTCTCTCTTTCTGCCTATCTCTCTCTGTCTCCATAACTCTAGCTCACGTTTCTGCCCGAGGACGTGACGAGGCTAAATTGCACACTGATACTTTGAAAAATTGTGCAGGCTGGTAGGTGCGTTCCCCCTGCAAAATACCGCGGCTCGCCATATATTTTCTCGGCAGTGTAAGTACAGATGGTTCAACGCGTGATTAGAAAACAGATACAGTATAAATAATTGATTCTTGCTCCAGCTTTGTGACTAATTTGTCTCACGACTAACAGCAAAGCGCCGACATTTTCGCTTCACTTTTATCATTCAATGGCATAAAAAACTTTATTTAACCGTCTTTTTCTGAAATTTCACTGTATTCAAACTATTGCGAGATACACGAAAGAGGATGTCAGTAGCAAGTCTAAGTGCAGTATGATTTAAATTTGTTCCTTCGTCTATCGAAAATCCTTGTACACAACCACAAAAACACAGTGAATAATGTTTTTCATTGATGTTAAGTTTTCGAGAGTATTTATTTTCCTGATTAATCGACATTGGGCTGTGAAGAGAATCGTCAGATAATGATTATTCTAACTACACTCAACAGCATTAGAAGTATCAGAAGATGCTGTCGAATTTGACGACGATAGTTGTTGTCTGGCAACGGAGACGGATCTCTGCACTGAGGTGACAAAAATCATGAGACAATGATATTCACTTGAACAGATGATGGTAGTATAGCATAGACAATGTATAAAAGGGCAGTGCACTGGCGAAGCTGTCATTTGTACTCGGCTGATTCACGTGAAAAACTTTCCGACATGGTCATAGTGCACAACACAATGGCAATTAACAGACTTTTTATGGTAGTTGGAACTACGTGCGTGGGATATTCCATATCGGAAATCGTTAAAGAATCCAGTATTACAAGATCCGGAGTGTCAAGTGTGTGCCGACAACACAACATTTCAGGCATTACCTCTCACCACAAACAACGCAGTGGCCGACGGCCTTAACGACCGAGAGCAGCGGTGTTTTCTTAAAGTTGTCAGGGCTAAAGGATAAGAAACAGTGCTTGAAACAACGGCAGAAATCAATGCGGAACGTAGACGAACGTATCCGTTTGGATATAGTACCAGAGGACTGGTGCTAACAGGAGGACATCACTTGCAGTGCCTCTCCTGGGTTCGTGATGATATCTAGAAGACTGGAGAACCGAGCGCTTGTCAGATGTGTCCTACCTGATGGTAGGGTTGAGTGTTGCGCAGACCACACGATGCCAACGATCCAGGTTGTCAATAAGGCACTGTGCAAGGTGGTAGTGGCTCCAAAAGGATGTGGGCTATGTTTACATAGAATGGGCTGGGTCCTCATTGACTGTAAATGGTTATGTTCAGATACTTGGAGACCATTTGCAGTCATTCATGGGATTAATGGCAATGTGCCATCTCACCGGGCCACAGTTGTTTGCGATTGATTTGAAGAACATTCTGGACAATTCGAGAGAACGATTTGGCCGCCCAAATCGCCCAACATGGATCCCAGCTGACATTTGTGGGACGTAATCGAGAAGGCAGTTGGTGCACGAAACCATGCGCCATCAACACTTTCGCAATTAATGATGACTGTAGAGGCAGCATGGCTGAGTATTTCTGCAGGGGCCTTCCGTCTTGCAGGGTACATGTCACGCAGAGTTGCAGGAATACGCTGTGCAACAGGAGGTAAGACATGATTTTAGGTGATTTTAGGAAGTATCTCATGACTTTTGTCACCTCAGTATATAACCAGTTAAGAAGGAAACTGAATACCGTAAAACACAATTTGCGTGAATTTAAACTCTGCCTGCACAATACCTTTAACGGTGTAAAAACCTAAAAGATTGGGTGTCAATATTTTAACAAACTTTGCGAATGTGACTCGTTTAGATGAAGAGTAGGTTGGGAATACATATGCTTTGGCAGCACAAGAGAGAAAAGTGAGAACTGAACGCCTATAAAGGCGTGACGTATGACCAGTATTTTGTGTAATAGTAACAAAAGGCAATAAAGCCCGTCTTTGAAGTAAGAGACAAGTACTAAGCTTGAAAATACTGATCCCATATCGAAGGCTTTTGAATTTCTGAGACAGTGGTCTGTTGTTTCGACCGTCACGCGGAGTTATTAAACCTTGTAGTCTTGTCAGGGCTCCGTCAACAAACGAAATATATGAAGTTACCTGAATTTAATTAAGAAATTTCTGTGGATTTACGCGAAGCTGGAAATTCGAACATGTAGGATGTGAACTGTCAGCGCTGTATCAACGTTGGTAACGGTGAGTCGAGACAGGAATATAATGTTCAGCGCCTGTCTGTCGACGGCAATATCGTGAAGGTTTGCTGCTGTGTTGTCAAAACGGATCCGTGTCAAGCTGAATAACCGCAGCACAGATTATGATCCTGTTGCTCCTAGACTGTGCACCTCATTAGCTGAGTGGTCAGGACGGCTGATTGCCATGCGGAGGACCAGGGTTCGATTCCCAGCACTGCCATGGATTGTTCCTGGGTGAGTGGAGTGGAACGGAGTGCCGTGAGCCTCGTGGTGCCAGGTGAGCAGCCACCTGGCCGAGTAGTAGCGGCTGCAGATCACGGAAACTGACATTGGGAGGGAGAGCGGTATGCTGACCCCACGGCCCTACTGATCACATTCCATGACGGCACTAGCAGATGATGTCGGTACTGATGCGCCCGGCAGGGCCTGTAGACGGAGCGAGAGAGAGAGAGAGAGAGAGAGAGAGAAAGTTGTTCCTAGAATGTCATCCAAATTCAACAGGAACCATTCTCAAGATCTGGGATATAAGCAAGAGTATTTCTCTCCAGGCATCCACCCAAAACCCTTCACGTTGCAGCCGCCGACGGGCATGTAGTCAAACACGCAACTCAATGTGTGGATAGCGTAAAGTTAGATTGGATCTTTCTATCACTGACGCCTACCTTCACTGCTGCGTCAATGGGAAAGAGGCAGTTACGACACGGTACTAGGCGGAGTAACACACACCTATTTACGTGCTATAGACAACAATGGCTTCTGTTGCTGAGCGAACTCTCAACAGTGCAGGGCATCCAATTCTGATGCCGACCCTGCAACGTCCGGAAGATATCCCTTAGGAAGAAGTTTCTATACAGACTCAGTGTTACACAGTACGTCAGGCAAGGTTTTCTTCAATGGAGAATATGCACGTCGACGTGCTACGTTGTCCCCTAAAGTCTGTACTACTGGAATGGGTGTGTGTGTGTGTGTCTGTGAATTCCTAAGGGACCAAACTGCTGAGGCCATCGGTCCCTAGACTTACACACTACTTAAACTAACTTAAAGTAACTTATGCTAAGAACAACACACACATCCATGCCCAAGGGAGGACTCGAATCTCCGTCAGGAGGTGGCGCTGGAAACAGTCCTTAGTCAACTGTGACATAAAGAAGTGACGGAGGCCAGTGTCTTCCAAGGTTGCATGAGGCGTCTTGACGATATACAGTTGCATCTGAGGAATTTATAAATGTACTTCATTTCAATGAGACTTTGCGTCTGCAGAAACGTAAATTGCATAACAATATATGATTCAAACTTTACAAATGTGTACTCTTGCTCGAGAGCGTACTTCTTTGATTTACAGCTTTTTATTTAACATACCACGAAAAGCAGAACTTAGCACTGGTGTGTACACAACCCGTTATTAAATTTATACCAAGAAATGCTATATTAAGCGGTCTTTGGCAAAATGCTACGTACACTGCAAGAAGCAGAGTTAAGAGATCCAAATCGAAGTTATCTGTGTGAACACGTGGTGTTCAGTAACAAAGGAAGTATGTTTTTCTTTCTCTCCTGCTGTTTAGTTGAGCAGAGATTATTAAATGTTGCACAGAATTCTAAACAAGGTAGCAAATAATTTTTTTCTTGTGAATCAACTTTCTCCTAGTCTTCTACAGTGCCCTCGGACAGTTCAGTAACCTGTTTCTTTTTCCTTGATTATTCATGGCTTTGGGACCTCTTCTTCCATTGTACGTACCGTGGTCTAATCTGTCTTAACCCACTATTAATAAAAGAGTATTATTTCGAAATAACTTCATATCGTTTTTGCACAAACTCATGTATTTAAAGTTCACTATACAGAACACTGGTGAACCCGTTACATACATCAGTTTTTGTTAATTAAGTTTTTGACTTAAGTACAAAGGCGTTGTTTTTCAAAAAGCCTCTAGATGACTCCAGCTATTCTTAGTGTAATAGATTAATTCTCAATACTCAAATGCTCTTATCATTCGTTAGTAAAGAACCATTCAAATATTAAAGTCAGTGTGAATTATATCTAAGAAAAATTTAGTACTACAGTGTTAAAACATGCCGCAGGTCATTCCTAGAAAAGTAGGTATTTGATGTACGAGGAGAGTGATTTATAGGTCGAGATAATGGTGGTGAAAGATATGTCAGAAAGACACGCTGATTTTCCTGACGCTGCAACCAACCTAATATGGTTCAAATGGCTCTGAGCACAATGGGACGTAACATCTGAGGTCATCAGTCCCGTAGAAATTAGAACTATTTAAACCTATCTAACCTAAGGACACGTAATGTGTATCCACAGGACATGTGGCCTGTAATTGAAGAAGTGTCATGATGATCTCTCCATTGGCAAAAGATTCCGGAATAGACCCCATTCGGATCTCCGGGAGGGGACTGCCAAGGAAGAGGATACCATGAGAAAAAGATTGAATAATCAACGAAAGGATAACGTTCTACGAGTCGGGGCGTGGAATGTCAGACGCTTGAACGTGGTAGGGAAACTAGAAAATCTGAAAAGGGAAATGCAAAGGCTCAATCTAGATATAGTAGAGGTCAGTGAAGTGAAGTGGAAGGAAGACAAGGATTTCTGGTCAGATGAGTATCGGGTAATATCAACAGCAGCAGAAAATGGTATAACAGGTGTAGGATTCGTTATGAGTAGGAAGGTAGGGCAGAGGGTGTGTTACTGTGAACAGTTCAGTGACCGGGTTGTTCTAATCAGAATCGACAGCAGACCAACACCGACAACGATATTTCAGGTATACATGCCGACGTCGCAAGCTGAAGATGAACAGATAGAGAAAGTGTATGAGGATATTGAAAGGGTAATGCAGTATGTAAAGGGGGACGAAAATCTAATAGTCATGGGCGACTGGAATGCAGTTGTAGGGGAAGGAGTAGAGGAAAAGGTTACAGCAGAATATGGGCTTGGGACGAGGAATGAAAGAGGAGAAAGACTAATTGAGTTCCGTAACAAGTTTCAGCTAGTAATAGCGAATACCCTGTTCAAGAATCACAAGAGGAGGAGGTATACTTGGAAAAGGCCGGGAGATACGGGAAGATTTCAATTAGATTACATCATGGTCAGACAGAGATTCCGAAATCAGATACTGGATTGTAAGGCGTACCCAGGAGCAGATATAAACTCAGATCACAATATAGTAGTGATGAAGAGTAGGCTGAAGTTCAAGACATTAGTCAGGAAGAATCAATATGCAAAGAAGTGGGATACGGAAGTACTAAGGAATGACGAGATACGTTTGAAGTTCTCTAACGCTATAGATACAGCAATAAGGAATAGCGCAGTAGGCAGTACAGTTGAAGAGGAATGGACGTCTGTAAAAAGGGCCATCACAGAAGTTGGGAAGGAAAACATAGGTACAAAGAAGGTAGCTGCGAAGAAACCATGGGTAACAGAAGAAATACTTCAGTTGATTGATGAAAGGAGGAAGTACAAACATGTTCCGGGAAAATCAGGAATACAGAAATACAAGTCGCTGAGGAATGAAATAAATAGGAAGTGCAGGGAAGCTAAGACGAGATGGCTGCAGGAAAAAATGTGAAGACATCGAAAAAGATATGATTGTCGGAAGGACAGACTCAGCATACAGGAAAGTCAAAACAACCTTTGGTGACATTAAAAGCAACGGTGGTAACATTAAGAGTACAACGGCAATTCCACTGTTAAACGCAGAGGAGAGAGCAGATAGGTGGAAAGAATACATTGAAAGCCTCTACGAGGGTGAAGATTTGTCTGATGTGATAGAAGAAGAAACAGGAGTCGATTTAGAAGAGATAGGGGATCCAGTATTAGAATCGGAATCTAAAGGATCTTTGGAGGACTTACGGTCAAATAAGGCAGAGGGGATAGATAACATTCCATGAGAATTACTAAAATCATTGTGGGAAGTGGCAACAAAACGGCTATTCACGTTGGTGTGTAAAATATATGAGTCTGGCGATATACCATCTGACTTTCGGAAAAGCATCATCCACACAATTCCGAAGACGGCAAGAGCTGACAAGTGCGAGAATTATCGCACAATCAGCTTAACAGCTCATGCATCGAAGCTGCTTACAAGAATAATATACAGAAGAATGGAAAAAAAAATTGAGAATGCGCTAGGTGACGATCAGTTTGGCTTTAGGAAAAGTAAAGGGACGAGAGAGGCAATTCTGACGTTACGGCTACTAATGGAAGCAAGGCTAAAGAAAAATCAAGACACTTTCATACGAATTGTCGCCCTGGAAAAAGCGTTCGACAATATAAAATGGTGCAAGCTGTTCGAGATTCCGAAAAAAGTAGGGGTAAGCTATAGGGAGAGACGGGTCATATACAATATGTACAACAACCAAGAAAGAATAATAAGAGTGGACGATCAAGAACGAAGTGCTCTTATTAAGAAGGGTGTAAGACAAGGCTGTAGCCTTTCGCCCCTACTCTTCAATCTGTACATCGAGGAAGCAATGATGGAAATAAAAGAATGGTTCAGGAGTGGAATTAAAATACAAGGTGAACGGATATCAATGATACGATTCGCTGATGACATTGCTATCCTAAGTGAAAGTGAAGAAGACTTAAATGATCTGCTGAACGGAATGAACAGTCTAATGAGTACACAGTATGGTTTGAGAGTAAATCGGAGAAAGACGAAGGTAATGAGAAGTAGTAGAAATGAGAACAGCGAGAAACTTAACATCAGGATTGATGGTCACGAAGTCAATGAAGTTAAGGAATTCTGCTTCCTAGGCAGTAAAATAACCAATGACGGACGGAGCAAGGAGGACATCAAAAGCACACTCGCTATGGCAAAAAAGGCATTTCTGGCCAAGAGAAGTCTACTAATATCAAATACCGGCCTTAATTTGAGGAAGAAATTTCTGAGGATGTACGTCTGGAGTACAGCATTGTATGGTAGTGAAACATGGACTGTGGGAAAACCGGAACAGAAGAGAATCGAAGCATTTGAGATGTGGTGCTATAGACAAATGTTGAAAATTAGGTGGACTGATAAGGTAAGGAGTGAGGAGGTTCTACGCAGAATCGGAGAGGAAAGGAATATGTGGAAAACACTGATAAGGAGAAGGGACAGGATGATAGGACATCTGCTAAGACATGAGGGAATGACTTCCATGGTACTAGAGGGAGCTGTAGAGGGCAAAAACTGTAGAGGAAGGCAGAGATTGTAATACGTCAAGCAAATAATTGAGGACGTAGGTTGCAAGTGCTACTCTGAGATGAAGAGGTTAGCACAGGGAAGGAATTCGTGGCGGGCCGCATCAAACCAGTCAGTAGACTGATGAAAAAAAAAAAAAAAAACAAAAAAAATCTAAGGACATCACTCACATCCATACACGAGGCAGAATTCGAACATGCGACCGTAGCGGTCGCGCGGTTCCAGACTGAAGCGCCTAGAACCGCTCGGCCATTCCGGCAGGCCCAACTTAATAAATAGAGGCGGTCACTAGGTTGAACAAGTGAATGTTGGAATCGTATATGTGGCAAAGATTGTATCTTAGAAGTACCCCCAGTACGAGAGCAAAGTAGGCTTTGGATAAAATATGACCTTTAATTTCGCCCCCCCATCCCCCCCCCCCATATCATCTTGCGTCCTGCACATTCCCTCCCCTAAGCTATGTCCCCTCCCTAAACAGCGATCCTCTCCTCTCCTCAAGCCATGCCCCTTTCTAAGCAATTCTCATTGCCCAACCCCTTCGCTACCCCTTCATAACCTATGTTCCTCATTTGTTACACATATATAGATCTTCGAATCACAGCTCAGTATTTTCCTTTCCAATCACATTTTCAAGCCCTCACTAGACCATGTCCTTCTTTTCAACATAGGATGGAGAGAGTCTTACGGCAAGAATGGGCGGCGGGCATGACATAATTCTCAGCCAGAGGTAGTCGCTACGAACAACGTGTTACAATTACACTTTGATAATACATATACAACCAGCACGTTACATATTCATTAAGATAATACATCTGTAATTTGTAGGGGAGAGTATTCTACTTCGGAACACTTCTCAGATTTTCGCCCTTAGAAATTTCATAAATCTTCTTATTCCATTTTGAAATGGCAGAATTCAGTTTATGTATGCTGCTTTCTCATTCCAAAATTACAAAAAATTACTCCGGTAATGTAATGTTTTCCACATGTGAAAAATTGTTGCAAGATACACCCCGTTATGTACGCAGGAACAAAGAGTCTCGTACTCTCATTAGTAGATATCAAGAAACACAGTCGGTTCGAGAACTTTTTTCCATTCAAGCGTCATGTTGTGTCGCGAAACCTCCTCTTCACGTCCATTATTCTATACAAACGATATTTCATTTGGCGCCTCCTCTGCCGGCCAGGTGGACGAGCGGTTCTAGGCGCTACAGTCTGGAACCGCGCGACCACTACGATCGCAGGTTCGAATCCTGCCTCGGGCATGGATGTGTGTGATGTCCTTAGGTTAATTAGGTTTAAGGAGTTCTAAGTTCTACGGAACTGATGACCTCCGAAGTTAAGTCCCATAGTGCTCAGAGCCATTTGAATCATTTGGCGCCTCCTCTCCTCTATCCCAACTCCATATATAAATTTCTTTTCCTTGAGCTCTTGGAGACCTTTAAAATAAATCGAAATATGGTGGGCGTGATAACAGACTGTTCTCAGTACTAATTATCGAACCCCCTGTGAACAAATTTTTCATTAGGTACGCCTCTGGCGCTCCTCTCAGCTTGATGCGCCGAGTGTCGCTTGGGCCTTAAACCGCCCCTGTCAAGAGAGTCTTTGATTTTCTAGACAGACCAACACTGTTCCAAATTTTGGGGATGAGTTTGGACAGAAAATCTAACGAACTGACTACACAGACCTTAAGCAGCACGACATCCAAGGTCAAGTTCCGAGGATAATTTGCAGAGTCCAAGTTCAAAACAGCAGTCAGACAGGGAGCTCGACTGTGAACTGGATAAGATGACTAGGGAATGGTGACGGGAAGTGAAAGGAGTGGGTGAAATACGACTGGGATGCAAGGAAACGGGAATACGGGTAGACAGTCTGGGATTCACAGACGATATAGTGGTATTGTCGAAATCGATAGAAGTGGCAGTAACCAAACTACGCTATTGTAGAGACAATAGGCTAAAGCTGGCCTACCTATCTTTATAGAGAATTCACAGTATATTACGGACATAAAGGCAGCTACTAGATTGATGATAAGAGAATAAAGGGCAATCCAGTAGGTCCAGGGGAGTGCATAGAAACGTGTCTGATAGAAAAAGAAGCAACGGGAGAACGTACAACCAGAGTGAATTTAGCATAGCAACTACTTATACACATCTGTAATAAGAAGAACCTTTCAACCAACGCAAAACTGGAATATCACCCGATATTGATCCACCGTGAAGCCTTATTCACAGCAGAAAGTCTGAACCTACTAAAAGCAGATGTACGTAAGTAAGCTGAACTTTTGGTGCGAAGAATTATCAGGAAGATATTGAGACCTCGAAGAACAGGAGACCGGCCACTAGACAACAGGAAAAGAAGGTGCATGTTCTTCAGACAAAACCTTAGAATGAATCAGATGATGTAACACATCAGATGGTGCAATTCCTTGTGAACAAATAATCAGAGTAGGCTGGATCCAAGAGGTACAAAGGGATCAGCAAGGAACATGAATACAGGAACAGAGATTTACAACAGAGTACATTTCAAATCAGAAAATTACTCTGTTAGAGGTTTTCTGGACAGAATTGGACTCAGGACATGACCATTGTATATAGAAGAGTGAAGAAGGTTTGCAATGTATGAGAATGAAAGAATATTGGACAAGAATAAAGACAAGAAGAAACAAAGCTGACCTACATTAACATGGTCCTCACATGGCCAAAAAGAAAAAGCAGAATAATAAATCACAAAATTATAGTTAGTGACACTAAATTGATTTTAAAGAGTTACGTTTCCCACATCACGTAACAGACACACAAGCTGAAAGTAAAAGCCACCACAGTCGTTCATTAGCACTGCATTTAATAATGAATTTTGCATTTTTACATATTTTGTGACGGTATTTGAATGTTGTTCCATAACGCAGCCATGTTGTTGTTATGTAATGGATTAAGCAACTGAAGTCATGTTGCGCCTCACTGAAGTCAATGATAACACCTCCGTCTACCTTGATTGAATCATATGTTCTAACCTGAAACATGCACTAAGAATACGGCAATGTAGAGTGATCTCATCACATGTGGAAGCAATTATGTTAGTTGGAATACTACTTTAGGAGACTTCCAGTCAGCACTGCTTAGTGGGAAACATGATTCACTTTATAAAATTTCATGCCCCCGTTACAGACGGACGATGTGTTACTCGGCAATCACATTGCTGATACCTTGATAAACCTTGCATATTTTATACGTGTATGCAAATCTGTGTGAAGATATATGCAAAGTTTCATCCGATTTCTAAGAATGTGTTCTCTGTACTAGGTGCCCGTATGACGACGAGCTACTCTCAAAATTAGTCCTGAGTAGTGATAAGAAAATGCAGCAAGAATATACTCGTAAACGCCTAGCGTCATTCAAAAACATGTGAGGGTTGCCGGACATGTAGAACAGGAAGATTTAGCCTGGAGAGGAAGCTTAAGACATGATAACGAACTACAGACTATTAACGAAGCCGAAGTATCACTTAAGTAGTTTTCTACTGTTCGACCTTAACTTGCTTATATATTCTTCTCGTATTTGATAGTCATCAAATGGCGAAGCTTACTTGTACTTCAGTATTATACTGAAATGTTTAATCTACATCTACATTTACACTCCGCAAGCAACCCAACGGTTTGTGGCGGAGGGCACTTTATGTGCCACTGTCTAATGAGAGAGATATGACGATCAGTCTTAGTTAACCGTGTGTTATACGTGCCTGCAGAGTTTCCAAGCAGATTTTCAGCAGAGGAGTATATTCGCAAATCTAAATGTCATAACAAAATGTGCTGACGATCTTAATAATACACTGTAGCTGAATTAGAGACTGTACGGCTTACTGTCCTTGTCAAATATGGTTCAAACAGCTCTGAGTACTATGGGACTTAACATCTGAGGTCATCAGTCGCCTAGAACTTAGAAGTACTGAAACCTAACTAACCTCAGGACATCACACACATCCGTGCCCGAGGCATGATTCGAACCTGCGACCGTAGTGGTCGCGCGGTTCCAGACTGAAGCGCCTTGAACCGCTCGGCCACAGTGACCGGCTATTGTCCTCTTGTTTCCAATACGTGACGTATAACTAAATTCACCAGTCCTCCATCTGTGGACAGTTTGTGTTTCGCTTATTATCTCGTCGTCAAAAGGAAGCGTAAATGGGTTAGGCTGGTTGGTTGATTCTGGGGACGGAGCCAAACAACGAGGTCATCGGTTCCATGGGATTAGGGCAGGATGGGGAAGGAAGTCGGCGTGCCCTTTCAGAGGAACCATCCCGACATTTGCCTGATGAGATATAGGGAAATCACGGAAAACTAAATCAGAATGGCGGACTCGGTATCGAACCGTCGTCCTCCCGAATGCGAGTCCAGTGCGCTACCACTGCGCCACCTCGCTCGGTAAATGGCCTAGGAGTATTACGAGGAGCGATGATAAATAACGCAACATTTGTTTTCTGAAAGCAGATTGGTTTTATTCGGGATCCCAATACACTATATTATTCCCCACTCTTTTTGTCTACAAATCTCCGTTCGATGTGACAACCTTACGCCACCTTACTGAGAAGGCATGATACCTGCTTGACACGACTCTACTGATCAACGTCGGAGCCAATGTCTTGCTGCATCAGTAACCTTCACATTATCCACATACTGCTTCGGGCGGAGTGCGTCCTTCATGAAGCCAAACAGAAGGAAGACGGAAGGTGTGAGATCCGTCCGGGCTTGATGGTGGATGAGGACAGTCCAGTGAAGTTTTTTTAGGTCCTCTCGGGTTCGCAGGCTTGTGTGAGGCCTTGTGTTGCCTTGGAGAAGGAGAAGTTCGTTTGCAGTTTAGTGTCGACGACCACGCTGAAGTCGTTTCTTCAATTTCCTAATGGTGTCTGAATGCACTCCATAGCTGATCGTTGCACCCATGAGGGGGGACATCAAACAGAATCCCTTTGGAGTCCACGGGGGCCATGACTTTATCGGCTGATGGTGCGGCTTTGAAATTTTTCATCGGAGAAGAGGTAATGGAAATGAGCGTTAGGCGTCAGGTCTGGCCGCCTGGGTGCAGGTCTTATTACATTCGACGCCACATTGGGCGATCTGCGCGCCGGATGGGGATGAGATGATGATGAAGACAGCACAACACCCAGTCTCTGAGTGGAGAAAATCCCCGACCCAGCCGGGATACGAACCCGGGCCTGCATGACAACAATCCGTCACGCTGACAACTCGGCTACCGGGGCGGATGGAGGAGAGGTGGCGTGACGCCGCTACATGGATCGTAGTTTGGTTCCTTTTCGAAGTAATGAACCCATGTTTCATCACCTGTGACGATCGGCAAAAAATAGTCACTATCAGCCTCGTACGAGCAAGCAAAGCAATTCTGATCAGATGGTCCTTCGTTGCTCTTTATGGTCTTCTGTTAGGCGGCGAGGAACTCAGTGGGTTCACACCTTTGAGTACCGCAACTGGTGTACGAACGTGTCAGCACTACCAGCAGATACGCCCTGTCAAGCAACAAGGTGTTTGACTGTGATCCGTTGTTTACCACGAATGAGAGTGTGCGCACATTGAAACATTGGAGGTGTCACAGCTTTGCGCGGTCAGCCGGCACGCGGGAGATGGGCCAGGTTTTCGCGACCTTGTTGCGATGATGGTAGACTCGCCGTATTTTTGTTCACTGCCAGATCTCCGCAGACACTCTGCAGGCGCCTATGAATATCAACGATGTTCTAGTTTTAAGCAAAAAGAAACTCAATGACAGCTCTACGCTTGGAATGCACCTCCGTCACAGAAGCCATTTTGAAAGCAACGTATAGCTCGCCACCTACCGGGACTTCACGAAACTGTATGGGGAAAATTGCACGATGTCCCACATCAAATTTCGTATTTTTTTCAACAAAAATTGACTGAGGGGAAAAAATATGTTGCATTACTTATTGAAAGCCCCTCGTATAACGACAATCAAAACTTCCTGGCCCTAATTTGGATCCCATCCATTGTTTAAATTCCGAAGAATAAGAATCTTCCATGGCCTTGTGATAGAGGGCGGAGGACCGTGCAGAATATCAGGTGAACATAATGTCGGTAGGATGTGAAACTGTCTCAAAACGTGAAACAGTGGTAAAAGATGAATAGCATAGCAACACAGAAGATATTAAAGACATCTAATGGCATCCACAGGAAGTGTTCCTGTAACTGAAAAAGCGTCTTAATGACCTCTTCATTGGCTGACATTCCGATATCCAGAAGACAGGCAAGGAGAAGTGGCCGCGAAAGAAAAATTGAGAAGTCAACGAACTTGTAACGTTCTACCAGTCGGCGCGTGGAATGTCAGCGGTCTGAAGGTCACAATGTGGGTAGGATTCGTTATGAATAGGAAGATACGGAGAAGTATGACTCATTGTGAACAGTTTACTAAGTTGTTAAGAACAGTTCAGTAATACGTTGCTATTCACAATATACATAAATGACCTTGTGGATGACATCGGAAGTTCACTGAGGCTTTTTGCGGATGATGCTGTGGTATATCGAGAGGTTGTAACAATGGAAAATTGTACTGAAATGCAGGAGGATCTGCAGCGAATTGACGCATGGTGCAGGGAATGGCAATTGAATCTCAATGTAGACAAGTGTAATGTGCTGCGAATACATAGAAAGAAATATCCCTTATCATTTAGCTACAACATAGCAGGTCAGCAACTGGAAGCAGTTAATTCCATAAATTATCTGGGAGTACGCATTAGGAGTGATTTAAAATAGAATGATCATATAAAGTTGATCGTCGGTAAAGCAGATGCCAGACTGAGATTCATTGGAAGAATCCTAAGGAAATGCAATCCGAAAACAAAGGAAGTAGGTTACAGTACGCTTGTTCGCCCACTGCTTGAATACTGCTCAGCAGTGTAGGATCCGTACCAGATAGGGTTGATAGAAGAGACAGAGAAGATCCAACGGAGAGCAGCGCGGTTCGTTACAGGATCATTTAGTAATCCCGAAAGCGTTACGGAGATGATAGATAAACTCCAGTGGAAGACTCTGCAGGAGAGACGCTCAGTAGCTCGGTACGGGCTTTTGTTGAAGTTTCGAGAACATACCTACACTGAGGAATCAAACAGTATATTGCTCCCTCCTACGTATATCTCGCGAAGAGACCATGAGGATAAAATCAGAGAGATTAGAGCCCACACAGAGGTATACCGACAATCCTTTTTTCCACGAACAGTACGAGACTGGAGGAGAAGGGAGAACCGATAGAGGTACACAAGGTACCCTCCGCCACACACCGTCAGGTATGTATGTAGATGTAGATGTAGATGTACTGCCATCGGATGTAACCTCCCCACAACAAATTCTTAAAAAAATAATAACTATATTTATTAATAATGGAGCCACAGCTAAGTGTGACCTTCCCACAGAAACTTTAAAAACAATATTTATTAGAAATGGTGCCACAGCTAAGCACAAACTCCCCACAAGAATATAAATGGCAAAGACAATTAAATGAAAGCTCGCTATCTGACTCAAGTACAAGTTCCCATTAAATAATGAAAGATAATCTCATGACAATGAAACTACAGTGATAACCAAAACTCAATTACACCGAAATGTCGGTGTTTGCCCTGTGCGAATTCAGAATAAATTTCTTACCTTATTAAAACTGCATGTCAAAATTCTGCTCTTATTCTGCGGCACAGCTTGCAATAGATGTATCGCCATAACTAAATTTTTTTGAAGTTAACTGAAATTTTTTTGTTTAAGGAAATGCAAGGGAATCAAATGATACTTTTGTTAAAAAATTGCTTTCAAAAAAAATCAAAATTATTATTGGGGGCGATTTTTTTTAGAAAATTAAATTACAATGACTGTTCGTTACATTATCTGATGAGCGCAAAGCTGCATGATTATTTATTTAAATAAATTGTACCTCGTCCTGAATCTCGACCATTGCGATGCCGACGCCCGCCGACTGCTCTCCGCTACTGCTAGCAACCGACTCCAAGCACTACTGAGCACTGACTACTGCAGACTGACTGACTGCTCGCTACTGCGAGTCGAGCGCAACTGCTCTGGTCAGAGATTCTACAATGTCTCAGCATCGCTGCCGCACAACATACGTGTTTCATAACCCTCCACTGGGGGGGCAAAAATTTGGCAGCGATGGTGAGTCATTTGGACTTGCCATCGTAACAAATTTTTCTTTTAATTAATTAACATTTACAAAATATTTAGATGTATCACATGAATTAAATGTTGTGCGCATGCACCGATTACAAAACATTACAGACAAGACAAAATATAAGTACAAAACAAATCAGGAAAGATGTATATACAAATTATTTGACAGATAACAAAGTGTACACACACTAAAAAATTCTTTAGCAGTTTCATAACAG
The DNA here is from genome assembly GCF_023898315.1 of Schistocerca nitens. Lineage (NCBI taxonomy): Eukaryota > Metazoa > Arthropoda > Insecta > Orthoptera > Acrididae > Schistocerca > Schistocerca nitens. The sequence goes on from NC_064615.1 coordinate 418,566,933, forward strand.
GCAAAAAAAAAAAATCATGTTGACAAGTGTCATGAGTGCACATGCACTGCAGTGGAGAACATATCAGTAAAAGACGAAATGTATATACAAGAGTAACAAATGACATAAATCATAAAAGGTATACAGAATGAACACAAATCATATCGAAAATTGAGAAGAGTGCACAGGCACTGTAGTTCAGTTGAAAACATATTCACATAAGTGCACATGCACTGAAAACTTTTGAACATTTTTATAACAAATAAACGCAAGAGTAGAAAAAATCATCAAATCACAAAAAGTATATAGATGACAAGAGTGCACACATACTGCACTTCAAAACAAATCGAAAATGTCTTTAGTATTTTGACAACAAATGGCAAAAATCATGTCGACAAGTGACACAAGTGTACTCGCACTAGAGTTCAACAAATCGAGAAAAAATGTATATGCCATGAACATAAATGGTGTTAGTAAAAAATGATTTTCACTATTAGGATAGGAAAGGAAGGATTGCATTATGGTTGTAGCACTTTAGTTTGCACATAGCTGCACTGAAAGTCCATATCTTTCCACAGAATCACAACTAAGTGATACAATCTGCAGTTCCGTTCCCAGAAGTATTTATCAGCGTATCAAGACAGTGAAACGTCGTAGTAGTATTCCATACTATCATTTGGCAGTATACCAGGTACACCAAACAGTGGGACCAGAATAACGTCTTCATCGGTTACGGTGGTGGACAGCATGTCGTGTCAACACCACACTCTTAAGAGGCGGCACACAGTGCTCCATAACAAAGTCTTGATTAGTGATTACATAAGTAGTTTCTTCGCCTACAGTGGTGGACAGCATGTCGTGTCAACACCACGCTTTTAAGAGGCGGCACACCAACGTAGAATTAGTGCAAAAACCAAATATAGTGCTCCATGATAATGAGGATGGACAAGACAAATGGATGTTACAATAATTTCAGGTAGTTAGGTCAGAAGGTGAAGGACATTAACTAACACACAAGTCTTGATTAGTGATTACATAAGTAGTTTGCGGTATCCATACTCTAGTCATTGAACATTTCTGTACCATGAATGTAGTATTACAGAAAAATGTTCATTAATTAATTTAAAGACAAGAGTGGTAATCAATCGCCATCAAGTATTGAGTATTACAAAACATTTTTCCTCATTCAAATGACATATTTACAAGTAACTATTAACACTCAGTGGCCTAGCAACTTTCGATTAGTACAAAATATTTATCATCATTCAGTATTAATATGGGAAGTCATCATTGAAAACACTAACAAAACGTTAAGTTACATTAATTATTGGCACTCAGTGGCCAGCAAGTATTGAATAGTATAAAACATTATTCATCATTCAGTATTCTTCATATCATTAACAAATCATTATTAAAAATCAGTTAATTACAGTAGTACAAAACATTATTCATCATTCAGTATTATTCATATCATTAAGAAATCATTATTAAAAATCAGTTAATTACAGTCATAGCATTAATAAGCATGGGCATTATAAGTTACATTAATTATGGGCACTCAGTGGCCAGCAAGTATTGAATAGTATAAAACATTATTCATCATTCAGTATTCTTCATATCATTAAGAAATCATTATTAGAAAAATCAGTTAATTACAGTCATAGCATTAATAAGCATGGGCATTATAAGTTACATTAATTATGGGCACTCAGTGGCCAGCAAGTATTGAATAGTATAAAACATTATTCATCATTCAGTATTCTTCATATCATTAAGAAATCATTATTAAAAATCAGTTAATTACAGTCATAGCCTTAATAATCATGGGCATAATAAGTAATTACATTAATTATGGGCACTCAGTGGCCAGCAAGTATTGAATAGTACAAAACATTAGTAGCATTAATAAGCATGGGCATAATAAGTACTCTCATTACAATAGATAGTGGCAATTATGTTTTGGTATCATTAAGAAGTCATTATTCAAGTGACATACTATTCAGAGCTGATCAGTGTTATTCAGAATTATCATAAACTAGTGACATTATCTGGGACTGTTAATACATTTTGTTTTTTCTGCTAGCAATGCATTGCTTTGGGTAATTATAAGGGAAAGCAAGAAGAAATAAGAGAAAAAATTGCTTCTGGGTTGTTCCTATAAATGAAAAGATTGTGTAACGTCATTCGTCATGAGTCAACTGTAGCAAGGTTATCACATTTATAAATGATAGACACAAGTGGGTAAAAAAAAAATGCAAGTACTAGAACAGGTATAATAGGTAACAAGTTTAGTAAGTATCATAAAAAGCTTCTCCTGAAAGAAAAATACAAAATGGATTATTGAGCTGAAAGAAGAAACGCAGACTATGCTGAAAAGTAGTGAACTTCGAATTAACAGGTAGTGAAATGTGTATAAAAAATGTGTTCCATAGCTGTCCTTTCCAAAACCTTCAGTCATCCTACTACGCAATATAACACCTGCTGTCAAAGTAAACTGCAACAAATACTTAAATAACTACATAGCATAAATACATAACTTCAACATTATCCTCATCTGTAAAGAAAAACTTCATTATTCATATCATCATAACTCCATCATTATCATCACCTGTAAACAAAAACTTCATTATTCATAGTACCATATTCTTCATCATTGTTCATTATCAGCATTCATTATCATCTGCAAAAATCATTTCATTATTCATCACACAACTATTCCTAATCCCTAGCATATTTCATCACTTAAAACTAAAATGTGTAGTTCTGTCTGACAGCTTGCATCAATCGCTTTGTATTCTGAAAGAAAAAATTAGTTAAGACTGCTATTCTGCGATGTGTATAATATATTCTGGTTAATGCTTGTTAATTCTGATCCATTTACTCGTCCTCATTAGCTTATTGCATCTTCTTTCGTTTATTCCATAGGTGAAATTCCCATTTCTGTTTAATTCATTTCCTTTACGCATCATTTATTTCTGAAATTGATGAACAAAGATTAATGTCTTGCATTTAAATCATATACCCATTAAATAGTGACTGGTTAATGGTGACTCAATTAAGCATACAACATAACATGACAGAAAACGTAATATCTCAAAGCACAGACAGTGTTTAAAGGCAAAAAGTGTACAGAGAATATCGTAATGCAGCAGCAAAAAAGGAAAATGTAAAACAGTCACGATGTTGAGATATCACAAGGCAATATGTCAAAGTCAAATGGTGTGTGTTATACCTTAACTAGTTCACAGTGCATACAAACAAAACATGAAAACAATCGTACATACATAAGAAAGACAAAATGTGACATTCGTTGTGTTCAGCTTATATGTAGTGTAGTTAATAGATGCGATAATTAAAGACTTCAATGGAGAGAGAATTTGATAAAATTAATGCGTCATTATAGAGAATTGCATAATTATTCATAAAATGCGTAAGTTCATCTGAAAAAATGCACGGTCTAGTGTGTAACGACAAGAAGAGCGACCTGCTAACCTTACCTTGCCGGGCACTTGCCAAGAAAAAATACGATAATCATCAATAGGTAGTCACATAAATGTAATTGCATAAGTGGTCACAAAATGTGTAAGTTCATCTGGAAAATATGCACGGTCTGATGTGTAACGACAAGAAAAGCGACCTGCTAACCTTACCTTGCCGGGCACTTGCCAAGAAAAAATACGATAATCATCAATAGGTAGTCACATAAATGTAATTGCATAAGTGGTCACAAAATGTGTAAGTTCATCTGGAAAATATGCACGGTCTGATGTGTAACGACAAGAAAAGCGACCTGCTAACCTTACCTTGCCGGGCACTTGCCAAGAAAAAATACGATAATCATCAGTAATTAGTCATGTGAATATAATTGCATAAGTGGTCATAAAATGTGTAAACGGCCTCATAGCATGTTACATCGTAAAGTGGTTTCATTCGATAAAGGGTTTAATGTTTGACACATGATGGTTGCCTTTCGATTTTCTGGTTCTCAGAGTTTCGACGTGTACAACATTGGGGTGAGGAATGCTGCGAATCCGATATGGACCTGCGTATAGAAGTTCAAATTTACTGCACTTACCTTTTAATTTGCTGGATAAATAGTGTGTACGTACTAATATCTTCTGTCCAACGTGAAAGTCTCGGCGTCTACAAACCTGTTTTTGCTGTCTTCTCCGGCGCTCTGCGGCACGTTTGATGTTGTTCAGCGCAATGTCAATTATTTCGTGGTGTCGTAATCGACGAGATGTAGGAAATGTTACTAATTCTTTGATTTTGTTTGGCTGTTCAACGTTTTTCAGTATAACAGACGGAGGTAGCATAGTGGATTCATTTGGAATGGAATTAATTACATCTTGAAATGAGTGTACGTGTGTGTCCCAATTAACATGTCTTTTGTGGCAGTATATTCTACACAGTTTACCAATTTCTTTCATTAGTCGTTCACAAGGGTTCGAAGAAGCGTGGTACTTAGATATATAAATCGGAGAAATGTTTCTAGCTCGTAACATGCGTGTCCATATGACAGAACGAAATTGTGATCCATTGTCAGAAATTACTTTCATCACATGCCCTACATGAAATAAGAAATGCTTTACAAATGCTTTCGAAACAGTTTTAGCAGTAGCTTTGCGTAACGGAGTGAAGGTAACAAATTTTGAAGTGAGTTCAACAGCGACAAAGATGTAGCAAAAACCTCTATTAGTTCTCGGAATTGGACCAAAAATGTCTACTGCGGCCATATGTCTTAATTTAACAGGTACAATGGGATATAATGGAGGAATGTGTGAAGTGGTGTCAGACTTAGCTTTCTGGCAAATTTTGCATGACGCTAAAACTCGTCGTATACGTTTTTCCATATTTGTAAAATAACAGTTCTGTCTCAGTATAAGAAAACATTTTCTGGCTCCATAATGTGCGTAGCTTAAATGAGTGTACCAGATTAATTTGTTAACCAGTTCGTCAGGAATGCATAATAACCAATTGTTACTGTCTGGATGAGAGCGGCGAAACAGAATGTCATTGCGTACAGTGTAGTGGTTTCTAATCGTAACATTATTCTTATCTTGCCAAAGGTGTTTAATTTCTTTCCACACATTGTCTTTGCTTTGCTCTCGTGCTATGTCCTGTAATGACGATGAAATAAAATTTTCAAATGCAACTTGTTGAATGTACATGACGCTGAAATTTGCTTTGCAGAAGTTGGTTGCTGCGTCTTGCTGATTGTTGCTGAGAGAACGAGAAAGTGCGTCTGCTATAACATTTTGTGTACCGGGAATGTGAACAATCGTAAAATTAAATTCTTGTAAATACAGTTTCCATCTGCTTAATCTGTCGTGAGTAAATTTAGCTGAAAGTAAAAATTGTATAGCTCTGTGATCTGTGTAAACGGTGGTATGTCTGCCATAAAGAAAGTGCCGAAATCTCGTAAAAGCCCATACAACACATAATGTTTCTAGTTCAGTAACGGAATAATTTCGTTCAGCAGGTGACAAAATGCGGCTTGCAAATGCGATGTTTTTAATTACTATTGAGCCATCTTCTTCAATTTCCTGAAAAATGTGTACGCCTAAAGCTGTGTTGGAACTGTCGGTGGCAATGGAAAAATTTCTAGTAAGGTCTGGGTGCGATAAAAGTGGTGCATTCAACAAAGCATATTTCAAATAACATTCTCGTGAACAAAATTCTGCGTGTCAATAAGTATTGCTTACGTTACTGGAATAGGCTACCTGTACTGTGTCTGGTCAAATTCTGTCGTACGTGCTGTTATTTACGGGACGATGCTGTGGTATTTTGACTATTTAAACTGCTCTGTTATTTCTTACTGACATGTTACGCTATAGATGACACCTATTGTCTGTTTCATTCATGATTATATGTTGTTGCTGACATTCTTGCTGCTGAAAAGATCGACTGTAATGAAATGTACGCTGAAAATTGTGCTCGTTAATTTTACGTCTGTCATAATAGTCACTTCTATACGGCGCATTGCGATACGAGTCGAAATAGTGTGTTTTCTGTACGTATTATTTCTCTGCTGTGCGTTACTATTTATTGTAGCTGGGACTATACGTGCACGCGGTGAAACATTAAAGCTTGGTTGACCTTCTAGACTGCATTGTTGGTTAGGTATGCTAACCGGCTGACTTTCATGCTGTTACGGTGAAAAACGTCTATTGTTACCAAAATGTGGTTGCTGTTGCTGAAAATTTTGTACATACTGATGATTACTATTTTATCTGTTATTAAAATTACGGCGGTAGTTGTCATTACGGGAGTGCCTACTGAAAATTGTCACATTCGGTAAAAAGATTTGTCATATCGGGTTTTCTTTACCTATTTCTTAATTCTAGGTAGAGCAATAGTTAAAGAGCTGTTTTGATAGATATAAAGGATAGTAGAAGAGAAGGCAGCAGTGCAGAAAACTAAAGATGAAACAGCACTACTACAGCTCGGGGCCCTATGCTCGCTACGGCACATATTCATTAAAGCGTAATGAATCCCCTGAGGTCAATTACGCACTGCAAATAAAATTTAACTTTTGCGTCACAGGCAATGGCGGTATAAATTCAGAAGAAAATTGTAGTATCCATGCTAATTCCACTTTCTGCATTATAGGCAATACTGATGAAAGTACAATAGCAAATTGTCGTAACAGGTTCAAAGCTCGTTTCTGCATTACAGGTAATAATGGTGAAAGTACAAAAATAAATCGACGTAACCAGTTCAAATCGTGTACCTGTGCTCTGTCATTATTAAATTCCTTAGATTTTCTTACAAATGCAAATTGCTCATAATCTACGTTCTCGTCACTGATTTTAAGAATACGTTCAGGTTTGTGTGAGAATCTGTTTCTCTGTGTCATTTCTGAATCTAAGTCCCGTACTCTCTGTTGATTACACAAATTATACGCGTTACGCGAGTCTGGCAAATGTTCGAAAAGTGGCGTCTGCTGTGCTGCGTTATTAACCGAAATATTTTTCAACTCTGTTACTTCCTGCTGTAAACTTGACAGTTTTCTACGCAACGTGTTATTAGACGAATCGATTTCATTAATTGTTTGCTGTAAATTTTGAAATTCAGTTGTTTGACTAAATGAAACCGGTGAAATGTCGTCTGATTTGCTGTCATTAGTACTTTCAATAGCATCAATACGACTGGCCAATTCATCATATTTTTCAGTCAGTGTTTTTGCCTGATCATCGTTTTTAGAATCGGACGCATTAATCTGTTTTTGCAACTTACGTGTAATTTCGTTCAGTTTTTTAACGTCAACTTTGACGACATCGGAATCCTGTGTTATTTCTAATTCTTCAAATCTGTCTGTCACTGCCTGAATATCTACTGCGTGTGTATCTGTTTTTGATTTAAGATCAGAAATTTCATCACGTAATTCCGCGTTCAACTGTTTGATGGAATTAATTTCCTCGGACACTGTGGCAATATTATTGTCTACGTATGTTTTTGCTTTTGCAAACATTTTACGTTTGTCTTCTTGTCTCTGAGCTGTGATTGTTTCCATTACTTGTCGTTTCACTTTATTTTGATCCTGAATAAATTTGCGGAAACGCGTATCACTGTTTTCTATGTGAAGACTAAGACGTTCGTTAATTTGAGAGTTCTGTTGCTCGAATTTCGCATCAATCTTTTCATCCATTTTGCGCGAAAGTTCTACCGTCATTGCTTTAAACTCGTCGCGTAATTGTGTAGCTTTTTCAGAGCATTGTTTAGCGACTCCGCTAATTTCGTCTCTGAGTGTTTCTGTTGCAGCTGTTTGCGATTCCCTTAATTCCAGAGCTACAGACCTAATTTCTTCGCTACTTTTTCTTGAACAAGCCTCAATTTCCTCGCGTAACTGTTCCTTAGTGTCATGACATTGCGCGGCAACGGCTCTAATTTGTTCACTTAACTGTCTGGAATTGTTGTCTAATTTTTCACTCTGTTGTCTGACCTGTTCACTAAGTTTGTCTTGTTTTTCACTCTGTTGTCTGACCTGTTCACTAAGTTTGTCTTGTTTTTCACTCTGTTGTCTGACCTGTTCACTAAGTTTGTCTTGTTTTTCACTCTGTTGTCTGAAACTTTGTTGCAAAAATGCCATAATTTGTTCCAAGCCAAAATTAGCATTTCTATTCTCTGTGTTAATTAATACTGGATCTGGAATTGTCTCATTTTCAGTAACCATTTGGTTATTCTGAGATTCACACAAAGGTTTCTCAGTCGAATTTACACTGTCGGTCACTATTTCGGAATTAAATAAATCCGGCGTACTTTCCGTACATTGATCATTTTCATTCGAAAAATTTGTCTGTGCGTTAGTTGAATTTTCCAGACCGGGTGTATTAGGCTGGGCAGCGCTCATTACAACAGAGCGTCCCTCGTCATCGATTGTCGTCAAATCAACAGAGGACATAACCGAGTTCGTTTGTTCATCATTAAGACAAAAATCATCGTTAGTGGTTGAAAAGCATTGATTGTCGGTGCACGCAGGATTGTCATTATTACACTGCGTGTCCGAATTACTATCAGTCACGTTGTTTAAATCGGTAATTTCATTCAAAATACCTCGCGATACACTATTCACAGTCTTTCGCGGCATTTTCACAATAAACACAAATATTCACAAAAGAAATAATCACAATGCAAAACAACACACAAATTCAACAGAGCAACGAATTGCCGATGATCTGAGGAAAGAAAGTTACAAATTAATAAAAGCGTTGCGCCAAATTATAATTATATCTAAACAATAAGAGCAGATATCTGACTGTTTTTCAAAAGATTCACACGAAATACGATCCTGGACTGGGTGTCGCCAAGTGTAACCTCCCCACAACAAATTCTTAAAAAAATAATAACTATATTTATTAATAATGGAGCCACAGCTAAGTGTGACCTTCCCACAGAAACTTTAAAAACAATATTTATTAGAAATGGTGCCACAGCTAAGCACAAACTCCCCACAAGAATATAAATGGCAAAGACAATTAAATGAAAGCTCGCTATCTGACTCAAGTACAAGTTCCCATTAAATAATGAAAGATAATCTCATGACAATGAAACTACAGTGATAACCAAAACTCAATTACACCGAAATGTCGGTGTTTGCCCTGTGCGAATTCAGAATAAATTTCTTACCTTATTAAAACTGCATGTCAAAATTCTGCTCTTATTCTGCGGCACAGCTTGCAATAGATGTATCGCCATAACTAAATTTTTTTGAAGTTAACTGAAATTTTTTTGTTTAAGGAAATGCAAGGGAATCAAATGATACTTTTGTTAAAAAATTGCTTTCAAAAAAAATCAAAATTATTATTGGGGGCGATTTTTTTTAGAAAATTAAATTACAATGACTGTTCGTTACATTATCTGATGAGCGCAAAGCTGCATGATTATTTATTTAAATAAATTGTACCTCGTCCTGAATCTCGACCATTGCGATGCCGACGCCCGCCGACTGCTCTCCGCTACTGCTAGCAACCGACTCCAAGCACTACTGAGCACTGACTACTGCAGACTGACTGACTGCTCGCTACTGCGAGTCGAGCGCAACTGCTCTGGTCAGAGATTCTACAATGTCTCAGCATCGCTGCCGCACAACATACGTGTTTCACGGAATCTTCAGTAAACAAATGCCGATAACAATAGTACAGGTAACATGCCGACTTTACAAGTCGGTGGATAGTTAGCATACTCGTATAAGAGGGCACTAAGTGGGTAAATCATTTTTTAAAAGATGAAAAACTAACAAACAGGGGTACGCTCTAGTCGGGGAAGGAATGGAAGACTGAGTTATCAGAGAATACAATAACTATTGTAGGAACGAGAGAGGAGAAAGACTTTGAGTTGTGCAATAAACTGCACCTAGTAACGGCAAATATACTGTTCAAGAATCACAACAGAAAGAGGTGCGCTTCGCCAACGCTTGGACGCACGGGAACTTACCAGCTGAACTACATAGCTGTGAGACAGAGGTGGTTAAATCTGCTACTGGATTGTATGTCATACCCAAGAGGAAAGCTAGTTTACAATTTAGTAACTATGAAGAGTAGATTGAAGTTTAAGAGAACCATCAGGAAGAATCATTCCATTAAAAAGTGGGATACTGAAGTACTGAGGAATGAAGTGACTTTGAAGGCAGTACATTCTAACAGGAACAGACATACCTAAAAGGTGTAATCACAGAATTGATCAGACACATGGAATGACTACAGAAACAATGTAAGAAAACCGTATCGGAAATGGTATCTGAAGGACAGATTCAGCATATAGAAGAGTGATAATACCTCTCGGGGAAACTAAAAGCAAAGACATCAGTTCAATAATGCAAAGGAAATTTCAGCGTTATATGCAGAGGACAGTGCGAAGTTACAGAAATATTCTGAAAATCAGTGGGAGGGTTCTCTGCAGAAACGGAGATGAGGAGGCGAGAATGAAAAACATTAGTAAAAGGAATATGTGTTAAGACGTCAAGGAACATCCAGCACAGCAGTACAGGGATGGAAATTTATTTGCTAGGCTTTCCTAGATCATCCATGCCGAATGCCAGGATGGTTTCTTTGAGAAAGACTAAGCGCCTTCATAGTGAATTATGAACCCTTCTTGATCGTAGTTTTCGGATTTATTTTTGGAATAGAAATGGAGTAATTCCCGTTGCAACAGTGAACTGCTCTTTCTTCCACCAGACATGGTATGCTGCAACAACATCATTACTTTTTCTACAGATACTGTTCATACCTGGACACATATTATTATTAAAATCATTATCTACACGATAACAAATAACTGTTATTTCAGATAGCGTTTCCATATTAGGTTAATCATTAGTGTCAGGATTTTTGGCTGAGCCGAACTTCGGTGTGAAACGATTTCTCGACACTCACTTGGCATACAGGCATTTGTCAGACTTAATGTATTTTCGATTACTGATGTTCGTGTAACAAACGACATAATTAAGACAACATTTGTTAGCCCCTATGATTACCCTATAGCCTTAATCGTCGATCTCACCATTCGATCATAATTAAAAATGTCACACTTCTAGTAAAGTAATACAAACGTAACGGGCAGCCAGCCAAATAAAACAGGACAGATGGAGGAAAATAAGGAAAATGTTTATTATTGCGGAAGTAATCGCCATATGCTGTTTCTACTCGTACATTTATCCCAGTGTGAGACAAGACGGTCAGCGCGTTCATGGAAAAATGTTTGCGGTTGGCTTTGGAACCACGATTGTCCCACGGCGTGCAAATCAAAGATCACGAATGTCTTTCTTGTTGTTGGAACTGAATATTGTCAAGGTTGTATCGATCACTCTCCAGAAGATTCGCTGAGAAGACCTTACATAGCTTCCATACAGTCACCATCTCCCGGCATTGGACTTCCGTAATTTTAGAGGCCTGAAGAAAGACATTTGTGGTAATCTGTTTGGTTGGGACGACAAGGTGCACATCCGGGTACAATCACTGTACGGAAGGAAACCGAAAACATACACTACTGGCCATTAAAATTGCTACACCAAGAAGAAATGCAGATGATAAACGGGTATTCATTGGACAAATACATTATACTAGAACTGACATGTGATTACATTTTCACGCAATTTGGGTGAATAGATCCTGAGAAATCATTACCCAGAACAATCACCTCTGGCCGTAATAACGACCTTGATACCCCCGGGTATTGAGTCAAACAGAGCTTGGATGGCGTGTACAGGTACAGCTACCGATGCAGCTTCAACACCATTCCACAGTTCATCAAGAGCCTGGCGTATTGTGACGAGCCAATTTCTCGGCCACCATTGACCAGACGTTTTCAATTGGTGAGAGATCTGGAGAACGTGCTGGCCAGGGCAGCAGTCGAACATTTTCTGTATCCATAAAGGCCCGTACAGGACCTGCTGAAATGTAGGGTTTTGCAGTGATCGAATGAAGGGTAGGGCCACGGGTCGTAACAAATCTGAAATGTAACGTCCATTGTTCAAAGTGCCGTCAATGCGAACAAGAGGTGACCGAGACGTGTAACCAATGGCACCCCATTCCATCACGCCGGGTGATACGCCAGTATGGCGATGACGAATACACGCTTCCAATGTGCGTTCACCGCGATGTCCCCAAAGACAGATGCGACCATCATGACGCTGTAAACAGAACCTGGATTCATCCGAAAAAATGAAGTTTTGCCATTCGTGCACCCAGGTTCGACGGTGAGTACACCATCGATGGCGCTCCTGTCTGTGATGCAGCGTCAAGGGTAGCCGCAGCCACGGCCTCCGACCTGATAGTCCATGCTGCTGCAAACGTCGAACTGCTCGTGCAGATAGTTGTTGTCTTGCAAACGTCCCCATCTGTTGACTCAGGGATCGAGACATGGCTGCACGATCCGTTTCCGCCATGTGGATTAGATGCCTGTCATCTCGACTGCTGGTGATACGAGGCCGTTGGGATCCAGCACGGCGTTCCGTATTACCCTCCTGAACCCACCGATTCTATATTCTGCTAACAGTCATTGGATCTCGACCAACGCGAGCAGCAATGTCGCGCCACAATAAACCGCAATCGCGATAGGCTAACGTTTATCAAAGTCGGAAACGTGATGGTACGCATTTCTCCTCCTTAAACGAGGCATCACAACAACGTTTCATCAGGCAACGCCGGTTAACTGCTGTTTGTGTATGAGAAATCGGTTGGAAACTTTCCTCACGTCAACACGTTGTAGGTGTCGCCACCGGCACCAACCTTGTGTCAATGTTCTGAAAAGCTAATCTATTGCATATCACAGCATCTTCTTCCTGCCGGTTAAATTTCGCGTCTGTAGCACGTCAACTTCGTGCGGTACCAATTTTAATGGCCAGTAGTGTAGTTCCATGAAGGCAGTGACCGTTTCGTCTTACAGTGGGGTTAATTTATTAAGTCAGTGCAGTAAGTTCGTAGCGTAATTTTTTTTTTTTGTTTGCATGTTGTTGCTCCGGTTGCTGTAGGTTTACTTACTGATTGTCATTTTTTCATTTATAGTTCGATGTTGCCATTTGAGCTGACATATTGTCATTTTGTCAATTAGACATTATGACTGAAGCTGTGGACTCTGGGAAACGGAGTACCAAGTGGAGAAATAGGAACATTTGCAACATATGCTTCTTTTTGAGTTCGGTAGGTGGGTGGCTGCAGCGGAGGCAGCCAGAAATGTCTGCACCGTGTAAGGGGAGAGTGCCATTGGACAGAGCATAGTAAGAAAATGGTTTTCTAGTAATAATTAGGATCGTTTTGACATTAGTGATTGTCGACATTCGGGAAAAAATTTCGTGGTTTCATGCATATCGTTTAAATGCTTTAACCCACGATGATCCATGTCAGTGTACTCGAGAGCTGTCAGATACGACGAACTGTGACCATCCTACGATTATGCGACATTTGCATGGAAGGAGAAAGTTCAACAGTCGGATGTACGGGTACCACAAGCTCTAAGCCAAACTGGTCGTATTTGCATCTCTCCTTGCTCGTGTACAACAGCAACAGTTGCTATCCTGTGTCATTAGTGGTGACGAGAAATGGTATCTTTATGCTAACGCACGTAAAAGAAAGGAATGATTGAGTCCAAAGAAACCAGGAATTCGCCGTGCAAAGACCTGCACGCATCGGCGAAAGATAATGATATGTATCTGGTGGAACAGCGACGGTGTGGTGTACTACTAATTGCTTCCCCAGGGTGTAACAATCACTGCAGTCAGTTACTGTCATTAGCTGAGATGTCTTGCGGATGCAGTCCAAGAACAACGACCATGAAGACTGTGTGAAGTGATGCTACCCCACGATAACGCCCGTCTGCATTCTGCTACACTGATGGAAAACACTATACAGGGGGTTGGTTCGGTAGTCATTCCACACCCACCTTATTCACCTGATCTTGCGCCCTCAGATGTTCAGATTTTCGACGTTCTATCGAGCAACCTTCAAGAAACTTCCATACCATATCAAAATGCACTCCGAACAAAGCTGGACCAATTCTTTTTCCGGAAAACCACGTGATTTCTATAGTCCCGGAATCGAAAAGTTACCCCAAGCGTTGGCAGACTGTTGTAAACAGCGAAGGAGAACACGTTATTGATGACTGAGGTGTCTGTTATGTGTATCTAAACGTTCAAATGTGTGTGAAATTTTATGGGAATTAAATGCTAAGGTCATCAGTCCCTAAGCTTACACACTACTTAACCTAAATTATCCTAAGGACAAACACACACACCCATGCCCAAGGGAGGACTCGAACCTCCGCCAGGACCAGCCACACAGTCCATGACTGCAGCACCTGAGTCCGCTCGGCTAATCCCGCCAGGCGTTATGTGTATCTGTTGCGTTTATTAAATATATGGAAATACGTTACGAACTTAGGCACCAGCCCAATATCAACAGTTATGGTGATTACTGATGAAATAATAAACACTTTACTTAATCAAATAATGGAAAATCCAGGATGGAATTTAACAATACGAGAGAAGGAAAGTTGCTACTCACCATACAGTGGAGATGCTGAGTCACGACAGGCACAATAAAAACACACACACAATCATAGCTTTCGGCCATTAAGGCCTTTGTCAGCAGTAGACACACATACACACACGCATACACACACTCACGCAAGCGCAACTTGCACACACGTCCGCAGTCTCAGAGAGCTGAAACTACAATGCGAGCAGCAGCACCAGTGTGTGATGGGAGTGGCGACTGGGCAGGGGAAAGAGGAGGATGGTGGGGGTGGGGGAGGGATGGTTTGGTGGGAGTGGCGGACAGTGAAGTGTTGAAGTTTAGACAGAGGGTAGGAGAGAAGGTGCGGAGGGGGAAGGGGTAAGTAGTGGAGAGGAGAGAAATAAAAATGAAAAGAAATTAAAAGTCTGGGTGTGACGGTGAAATGACGGCTGTGTAGTGCTGGAATGGGAACAGGGAGGGGGCTGGATCGGTGAGGACAGTGACTAACGAAGGTTGAGTCCAGGAGGGTTATGGGAATGTAGGATGTACTGCATGGAAAGTTCCCACCTGCACAATTCAGAAAAGCTGGTGTTGGTGGGAGGGATCCATATGACACAGGCAGTAAAGCAGTCATTGAGATGAGGGGTATCATGTTTGGCAGTGTGTTCAGCTACAGTGTGGTCCACTTGTTTTATGGCAACAGTTTGTCGGTGGCCATGCATGTGGACAGACAGCTTAATGGTTGTCATGCCCACATAGAATGCAGCACAGTGGCTCTCCCACAGAGGAGCATTCCCCTCCTAACTCAGTCCCATCTGGGACTGGAGCAACTGAACTACATTCTCCAGCGGGGTTTCGATTACCTCTCGACGTTCCCTGAAATGAGAAATATCGTACGCACTATCCTTCCCACCCCTCCTACCATGGTATTCCGCCATCCACCGAACCTGCACAATATACTCATCCATCCCATCCTTACACAACCCCTGCTCCCAATCCCTTACCTCATGGCTCATACCCCTGTAGCAGACCTATATGTAAGACCTGTCCCATACATCCTCCTACCACCACCTACTCCAGTCTGGTCACTAACATCACCTATCCCATCAAAGGCAGGGCTTCCTGTGAAACCAGTCACGTGATTTACAAGCTAAACTGCAACCACTGTGCTGCGTTCTATGTGGGCATGACAGCTAACAAGCTGTCTGTCCGCATCAACGGCCACCGACAAACTGTGGCCATAAAACAAGTGGACCACACTGTAGCTGAACACACTGCCGAACATGATACCCCTCATCTCAATGACTGCTTCACAGCCTGTGCCATATGGATCCCTCCCACCAACACCAGCTTTTCTGAATTGTGCAGGTGGGAACTTTCCATGCAGTACAGTTTACTTACTTTTTTCCAACTCTTATAATTATATGTAGTAAACTAATAAGTTATGACCAACAGTTTGTGAAATATTTGGCTATGGTTGAATAGGAGGCGAGAAGACAAAAGTGTTAATGTGAGATTGCCACCTCGGTGAATGTGTTACAAGCAATCGGCTGCAAGGTACCGAACTCACGAAACATTTAAAATAACGTTTCGTGTCCGTTTCCCTGTGTTATTATCACCATGTGGTATAGAGGAGAGTCGAGGAGTACAGTAGCAGCTACTACTGTGATTTCTCTTTACAGCACAATATGGCAGAACTATAGAGTAAGCAGAAACAAGCTAGCTTGTGTAGCCATGTGCACTGGAGACAGATATCTTCTTCGTCTCTTTCAGTGCTCTGTCTGCTCTGAGAGCTTGTTAGTGGCTGCTGTAGCTCTTCATTCACCGAAGATAATGGCGCCCGTGGTACACGTTTTTAATGTAAGTGATTATTTCGTTGCTATATTTCGGTTATCTGTGTTATGTAAGGAAATGTTTCATGACTTTTCTGTAAAAGAACCTACAATATGACTAGATCCAGCTGAGAGTTTGTCGTTTAGTACTGGCTACCAGATTGTCTTTCAGTATTGGCCAGGAATAATTTGAATTTTGAATTACGTCTTTTCTTCTTTCTTCTTTTTAGATTAAAATGGCGGAAAATGAAAAACAAGTAAGTGAAAAATGGAAGAAAGTGTGTATGAAAATGGCTGTGAGTAAGTTTATGTCCACCAAGATGACCGCAGGGGAAGCAGCTGAAGCGTTTTCAACAGTTAGAAAAATATGTCTACCGTAGATAAGAAATTTAAAGCTTAAAAAGTGGTGCGAAAGAGAGTTGAAGAAAGCTGAACTTTCGTCGGGTGTTCCAAACTAAAGTAAACACGGAAAGGATGGCCACAGATAGCCAATTACAAAGCGGCGAAGAAAATTGGAATTTACTGGAAATAATGGGTCAACAGAAAAGACCGAAAAGTGCATTATGGCCGGCCGCGGTGGTCTAGCGGTTCTAGGCGCGCAGTCCGGAACCGCGCGACTGCTACGGTCGCAGGTTCGAATCCTGCCTCGGGCATGGATGTATGTGATGTCCTTAGGTTAGTTAGGTTTAAGTAGTTCTAAGTTCTAGGGGACTGATGACCACAGATGTTAAGTCCCATAGTGCTCAGAGCCATTTGAACCTTTTTTTTTTTTTAAGTGCATTATGCGTCTGGAGTAATTTGAAGAGGACTGGATGCCATGTATCAAGTGCAGAGGCGGGCATTTGTTTTATGTGTCGGTCAGGAGAATATTTTCTGTTTTATTTGCAATATCTATAAAACAGTGAGCTAAACATCGATTAACTGAGCTGAAATAGTAACAATGAGTTCCTATACTTAAGCGTGCTATTATTACTCAACACGTATCAGTGAAGTATATCATTAACAACCGATATTATCACTGGAAAGACAGTGGTCAACACTCGAAGCCACTTTCTACAAGCATTGTAATTGTAACCCATTTACTTTCGACGTAATGAAGTAATATAAATAAAAAATAAAAATAAAGACACTGTGCTATTCATAGAACATGTCTGAGGTAAGAGAACAGTATATTAATATTCCGATTAACAACCACAGTTACACAGTAAAGCTGAAAGGCCTAAGCTAGCCGTTACTGCACGCGTCTCCCCTACGTCAGTAGCAACGAAACCGTGTGTGTCGTGAACACCTCGTCTAGAGCGCCGTGGAGTACACCCTCGTGAGGCCAAAAGAAACCGTGGACGCCTCCTCTCATATTGAGTGTTCCGCTTGCTCGCCCGCGTCTGCCAGTTTACGACCGGGCGGTCCGCCCACACTTCATACGTCGTATCGCCGCACGCAATATTGGCCGATACAGGGAGGAGAAGAGGCAGCACAAACAACAGGGCCTGCCGTAAAGGAACGTGTACACGTTTTCACTGCTGCCGTTCTGTCGCTTCATACAAGAAGATGTTCGAGAGAAGTTACCGAAACCGTATGAAGTGTAGTATGTACTATCATTTTCCTCTTTGTGTAACTTATGACTGCGTAAAAGAACTCTCTTTTTCATAAGCTAGTGTTCGATAGTTTTCGCGACGGGCTCTGAATTATTATGAAGGCACAAACACTCTTCTGCTGCCTGCACCTTTCCTCGGTTCACTGCAAAACTCCGCGTACATCACACTCATCATTGCGTGGCGTTGCATCGCTAGAAGTCGTTATGCAAGCGCACTCTAGACAAGCTTTCTGAAAGTAAAATTAATATTTAAGCTTCCATCCACAACGAGGTCTCAAGAAATAGAGTACTAAACCACAAAAGGGAAGGAAGGGCTACGAAATCAGCTGTGTCTTTTTCAGTGGTACCGTTCAGGCGGTGGTCTTGATAGACACCCCTGAGGAAACTTAAAGACGAGACAAAGTTTCACTTGACGTGTCAGTGCCAAGTAGCACAGCTCGATGAAACTTGGACCATAAATAGAAAGAACTGTTACAGTACACTACAGCATACCACAGCACAGAAGGTAAATGAAAGAAATGTGAAATGTCGTTTCGCAGGACAGAGAGGATCAGATTGTGGAAAGGGGCCCAAATCAGTTGCTGTTAGTTGCCCTATACAAACTTTATTTTGCTAAAACACTTAATCACACATTCCCTTAAAAGAATTCAGGAACAATACGGCTGAAGGCCAGAACACAAGTTATTAAAATTGTCTTAAGGAATACACACGGCTGAAGGCCTTATTTTAAAATTGAAGCAACTAAATTAATAGACGGCTGAAGGTCTCACATATCACTTGAGACTATGTAACCTCCCCGGAGAATTTTGAAATGACAACAATTAAATGTTAATGGGAATAGAGCCAAGTGTAACCTTCCCACAAAAATATGAAAATGAAAAGAACTGAATAAGAATTGCAAATAGTGCCAAATGTTAGCTACCCACAGTAATAAAAGTCAATGATAATAAAAATGTGCAAAAATGTTAAGTCCCCACAAAATTAACGTTAACGTGAACCTGATAAATTCTATAAGGGTAGCTGTGCTAACCTTAGGCCCTGTGTAATAATAAACCTGATAAAATTGATTCTGGGAGGAAAAGCAATTGTTTCAATTGTAATGATTATTTTCTTAAAAAGATTGTTTTGAGAACAAAATTATTATTGGGGCAATTCTTGAACAAATTAATTACAGTTAAGATACATTACATTATCAGATGTGCGCAATGCTGCTTCATTACTTTATTTAACAATATACCTCGTCCTGAACCTTGACCAGAGACCCATGTCGACGCCCGCCGACTCCTCACACACAACTCCGACTGTCTCTCGCCCGCTACTAGCACGAACGAACTACATGCTCTCGCGACTCGCTACGTACAACAACTGTCTCGCAACTGCACTGAACTCTCGCGCGGTCAAGCGCAGACTAGCAACGATAAATAACTCTCTGGTCAGAGATTCTGTCATGCCTCGCCATCGCTGCTACTGAATACACGTGTTTCGTAACCCTCCACTGGGGGGGCAAAAATTTGGCAGCGATGGTGAGTCATTTGGACTTGCCATGAGCAACAAATTTTTCTTAACTAATTAACTTTACAATTACAGCATATATACAGATATAGAACATGAAGTAAATGTGGTGCACATGCACCGAGTACAAAACATATTAGACAATGACAAAATGTGAGTACAAAACAAATGACATTAGTGCACACGCACTGAAAAAACTCTTTAGCGTTTTCACAACAAATAAACATAATGGCAAAAAAAATCATGTTGATAAGTGACATAAATGCACATGTGCTGCAGTTCAGCAAATCGAAAAAATGTATAGGCCATGAATATAAATGATGTTAGCAAAAAATGATTTTCACTATGTTACAAGATTTAAATAGGAAAGGGAAGGATTGCATCATGGTTGTAGCACTTTAGGTTGCACGCAGCTGCACTGAAAGTCCATATCTTTCCACAGAAGTACAACACCAAGTGAGACAATTTGAAGTTCTTTTCCCAGAAGTATTTATCAGCGTAGCCAAGACACTGAAATGTCGTAGTAATATTCCATGTTTTCATTTTGGCAGTACATTAGGTACACCAAACAGTGGGACCATAATAACGTCTCCATCGCTCACGGTGGTGGACAGCATGTCGTGTCAACACCACGCTCTTACAAGGCACACCAATGTAGAATTAGTGAAAAAACCAAACATAGTGCTCCATGATCAGGAGGATGTACAGGACAAATGGATATTGCAGTAATTCAGGGTAGTGAGGTCAGAAGGTGAAGGACATTAAGTCACATACTAGTCTTCATTAGGAATTACATTAGTAGTTTGCGGCATTCATAGCCCAGTTATTGAACATTTCTGTACCATCTATGTAGTATTACAGAAAAATGCTCATTAATTGTTTTACATAGAATATTTGCACCAATTCTCTAATTACAAATCATCAGAAGTCATTACTTAAAACAGGAGGTAGTCAATAAGAATGTTGATACTCTATCATTGGTCATCCCAATACAGTCATCATTTCTCAGTCACAAAGCATTATTAATTAGTAGCATTCATTTTCCAGTTACAAAACATTATTAATTAATCATTTGTCATTTCAATATAATAATAATCAGTAACCTTCTTTTCCTAGTTACAAAGCATTGGTTATCTCTATACAGTAATTAGTAGTATAATCAGTAGCCTTCTTTTCCTAGCTACAAAGCATTATGAATAGCATTCATTTTCTAGTTACAAAGCATAATTAGTAGCATTCTTTTCCTACTTACAAAGCATTATTAAATAATCGCATTCTTTTCCCAGTTACAAAGCATAATGAATAGCATTCATTTTCTAGTTACAAAGCATAATTAGTAGCATTCTTTTCCTATTTACAAAGCATTATTAAATAATCGCATTCTTTTCCAAGTTACAAAGCACAATGAATAGCATTCATTTTCTAGTTACAAAGCATAATTAGTAGCATTCATTTCCTATTTACAAAGCATTATTAAATAATCGCATTCTTTTCCCAGTTACAAAGCATAATGAGTAGCATTCATTTTCTAGTTACAAAGCATAATTAGTAGCATTCTTTTACTATTTACAAAGCATTATTAAATAATCGCATTCTTTTCCAAGTTACAAAGCATAATGAATAGCATTCATTTTCTAGTTACAAAGCATAATTAGTAGCATTCTTTTTCTAGTTACAAAGCATTGGTCATCTCTATACAGTAATTAGTAGTATTCATTATTCAAGTGACATATTATTCATAGCTGATCAGCATTACTCAGAACTCTTTTAAACTGGTATCATTATTTGGGACTAGTAATACATTTTTTTTGTTAGCAATGCATTGCGTTGGGTAATTATAGGGGAAAGCAAGAGAGAAAAATTTGCTTCTGGGTTGTTGGTGTAAATGAAAATGTGTAACGTCATTCGTCATAAGTCAGCTGTGGCAAGATTATGAAACAAGTAGAGTATATGTAATCACATTCATAGATGACATAGATTTAATGAACAACTGCTTATAGCACATTAATTTCATAAATCATTTCTCCTGCAAAAATATAAAAATGGATTATTAAGCTGAAAGAAGAAACGCATTTTATGCTGAAAAGTAGTGAACTTCGAATTAACAGGTAGTGAAATGTGTATAAAATGTGTTCCATAGCTCTCCTTTCCAAAACCTTCCGTCATTATACTATGCAATATAACACCTGCTGTCAAAGCAAACTGCAACAAATACTTAAATATCTATATAGCATAAATACATAACTTTAACAATATCCTCATCTGTAAAGAAAAAAAAAACTTCATTATCCATCACTTCATTATCATAACACCATTATTATCATCACCTGTAAAGAAAAACTTCATTATCCATAGTAGCATATTCTTCATCATTATTCATCAGCATTCATTATCATCTGCAAAAAAATCACTTCATTACTCATTACACAACTATTCCTTATCTCTAGCATATTTCATCACTAAAACTAAGATGTGTAGTTCTGTCTGACAGCCTGCATCAATCGCTTCGTATTCTGAAAGAAAAAAATTAGTCAAGACTGCTATTCTACGATGTGTATAGTATATTCTTGTTAATGCTTGTTAATTCTGATCCATTTACTCTTCCTCATAAGGTTTTTGCATCTTCTTTCGTTTATTCCGTAGGTGAAATTCCCATTTCTGTTTAATTTATTTCCTTTACACGTTATTTCTTTCGAAAATGATGAACAAAGATTAATGTCTTGCATTTAAATCATATACCCATTAAATAATGACTGGTTTATACTAACATAATTTGAGCATACAGCAGACCATGACAGAAAACGTAATATGTCAAAGACATTGACAGTGTTCAGATGCAAAAATGCACACAGAATATCACAATGCAGCAGCAAAAAATGTAAAACAGTCACGATGTTGAGATATCATGGGGCAAAAGAAAATGTCAAAGTCAACTGGTGTGTGTTATATCTTAACTATTTCACAGTGCATACAAACAAAACATGAAAACAATCGTACATACATAAAAAAATAGAAAATGTGCACGGTCTGATGTGTAACGACAAGAAAAGCGACCTGCTAACCTTACCTTGCCGGGCACTTGCCAAGAAAAATACGATAGTCATCAATAAGTGGTCACATAAATATAATTGCATAAGTGGTCATAAAATGTGTAAGTTCATCTGAAAAATATGCACGGTCTGATGTGTAACGACAAGAAGAGCGACCTGCTAACCTTACCTTGCCGGGCACTTGCCAAGAAAAAAATACGATAATCATCAATAGGTAGTCATGTGAATATACACTCCTGGAAATGGAAAAAAGAACACATTGACACCGGTGTGTCAGACCCACCATACTTGCTCCGGACACTGCGAGAGGGCTGTACAAGCAATGATCACACGCACGGCACAGCGGACACACCAGGAACCGCGGTGTTGGCCGTCGAATGGCGCTAGCTGCGCAGCATTTGTGCACCGCCACCGTCAGTGTCAGCCAGTTTGCCGTGGCATACGGAGCTCCATCGCAGTCTTTAACACTGGTAGCATGCCGCGACAGCGTGGACGTGAACCGTATGTGCAGTTGACGGACTTTGAGCGAGGGCGTATAGTGGCCATGCGGGAGGCCGGGTGGACGTACCGCCGAATTGCTCAACACGTGGGGCGTGAGGTCTCCACAGTACATCGATGTTGTCGCCAGTGGTCGGCGGAAGGTGCACGTGCCCGTCGACCTGGGACCGGACCGCAGCGACGCACGGATGCACGCCAAGACCGTAGGATCCTACGCAGTGCCGTAGGGGACCGCACCGCCACTTCCCAGCAAATTAGGGACACTGTTGCTCCTGGGGTATCGGCGAGGACCATTCGCAACCGTCTCCATGAAGCTGGGCTACGGTCCCGCACACCGTTAGGCCGTCTTCCGCTCACGCCCCAACATCGTGCAGCCCGCCTCCAGTGGTGTCGCGACAGGCGTGAATGGAGGGACGAATGGAGACGTGTCGTCTTCAGCGATGAGAGTCGCTTCTGCCTTGGTGCCAATGATGGTCGTATGCGTGTTTGGCGCCGTGCAGGTGAGCGCCACAATCAGGACTGCATACGACCGAGGCACACAGGGCCAACACCCGGCATCATGGTGTGGGGAGCGATCTCCTACATTGGCCGTACACCACTGGTGATCGTCGAGGGGACACTGAATAGTGCACGGTACATCCAAACCGTCATCGAACCCATCGTTCTACCATTCCTAGACCGGCAAGGGAACTTGCTGTTCCAAGAGGACAATGCACGTCCGCATGTATCCCGCGCCACCCAACGTGCTCTAGAAGGTGTAAGTCAACTACCCTGGCCAGCAAGATCTCCGGATCTGTCCCCCATTGAGCATGTTTGGGACTGGATGAAGCGTCGTCTCACGCGGTCTGCACGTCCAGCACGAACGCTGGTCCAACTGAGGCGCCAGGTGGAAATGGCATGGCAAGCCGTTCCACAGGACTACATCCAGCATCTCTACGATCGTCTCCATGGGAGAATAGCAGCCTGCATTGCTGCGAAAGGTGGATATACACTGTACTAGTGCCGACATTGTGCATGCTCTGTTGCCTGTGTCTGTGCCTGTGGTTCTGTCAGTGTGATCATGTGATGCATCTGACCCCAGGAATGTGTCAATAAAGTTTCCCCTTCCTGGGACAATGAATTCACGGTGTTCTTATTTCAATTTCCAGGAGTGTAATTGCAGAAATAGTCATAAAATGTGTAAATGGCATCATAGCATGTTAAATCATAAAGTGTCTTCATTCAATAAAGGGTTTAATGTTGGAGACATGGTGATTACCTTTACTTTTTCTGGTTCTCAAAGTTTCGACGTGTACAACAATGCTTTACAAATGCTTTCGAAACGGTTTTAGCAGTAGCTTTGCGTAACGGAGTGAAAGTAACAAATTTTGAAGTGAGTTCAACAGCGACAAAGATGTAGCAAAAACCTCTATTAGTTCTGGGAATCGGACCAAAAATGTCTACAGCGGCCATATGTCTTAATTTAACAGGTACAATTGGATGTAATGGAGGAATATGTGAATTTGTGTCTGACTTAGCTTTCTGGCAGATTTTACATGACGCTAAAACTCGTCGTATACGTTTCTCCATGTTGGTAAAATAACAGTTTTGTCTCAGTAGAAGAAAACATTTTCTGGCTCCGTGATGTGCGTAACTTAAATGAGTATACCATATTAATTTGTTAACCAGTTCGTCAGGAATACATAATAACCAATTGTTGCTGTCAGGGCGAGAGCGGCGAAATAGAATGTCATTGCGTACAGTGTAATGGTTTCTAATCGTAACATTATTCTTATCTTGCCAAAGGTGTTTAATTTCTTTCCACACGTTGTCATTATTTTGCTCTTTTGCTATGTCCTGTAATGACGATGAAATAAAATTTTCAAATGCAACTTGCTGGATGTACATGACGCTGAAATTTGCTTTGCAGAAGTTGGTTGCGATGTCTTGCTGATTGTTGCTGAGAGAACGGGATAGTGCGTCTGCTATAACATTTTGTGTGCCGGGAATGTGAACAATTGTAAAATTAAATTCCTGTAAATAAAGCTTCCATCTACTTAATCTGTCGTGTGTGAATTTAGCTGAAAGTAAAAATTGTATCGCTCTGTGATCTGTGTAAACGGTGGTATGTCTGC
This sequence comes from Schistocerca nitens, assembly GCF_023898315.1. NCBI lineage: Eukaryota > Metazoa > Arthropoda > Insecta > Orthoptera > Acrididae > Schistocerca > Schistocerca nitens. The sequence continues at coordinate 418,591,962 of NC_064615.1, forward strand.
CATAAAGAAAATGTCTAAATCTCGTGAAAGCCCAAACAACACATAATGTTTCCAATTCTGTAACGGAATAATTTCGTTCAGCAGGAGACAGAATGCGACTTGCAAATACGATGTTTTTAATTACTTTTGAGCCATCTTCTTCAATTTCCTGGAAAATATGTACGCCCAAAGCGGTGTTAGAACTGTCGGTGGCAATGGAAAAATTTCTGCTAAGATCTGTGTGCGATAAAAGTGGTGCATTCAACAGAGCATGTTTCAAATAACATTCTCGTGAACAAAATTCTGCGTGTCAAAAGTAGTGTTTACGTTAATGGAATATGCAATCTGTGCTGTATCCGGTTAAATTCTATCGTACGTGTTATTATTTTCGGGAGGATGCTGTGGCATTGAACAGTTCTGTTATTTCTTCCTGACGTATTACGCTATGGATGACACCTATTGTCTGGTTCATTCATGATAATATGTTGTTGCTGAAGTTCTTGCTGCTGAAAAGATCGACTGTTATTAAATGTACGCTGAAAATTGTGCTCATTAATTTTACGTCTGTCAAGATAGTCACTTCTATACGGCGCATTTGCGATAGGAATTGAAATAGTGTGTTTCTATACGTAGTTATTTCTTTGCTGCTGTGCGTTACTATTTGTTGGAGCTGAGACTATACATGCACGCGGCGAAACTTTAAAGCTTGGTTGACCTTGTAGACTGCATTGTTGGTTAGGTATGCTAACCGGCTGGCTTTGATGCTATTGCGGAGAAAAACCTTTATTATTACCAAAATGTGTTTGCGACTGCTGATAATTTTGACGATTGCTGAAAATGCTATACATACTGATGATTACAATTTTATCTGTTATTAATGTTACGGCGATAGTTGTCATTTCGGGAGTGTCTAAAGAGAAAGTGTCACTTTCGGTAAAATTTGTCATATCGGGTTTTCTTTACACTTTTCTTAATCCTAGATAGAGCAATAGTTAAAGAGCTGTTTTGACAGATATAAAGGATAGTAGAAGAGAAGACAGCAGTGCAGAAAACTAAAGATGAAACAGCACTACTACAGCTCGGGGCCCTATGCACGCTGCGGCACATATTCATTAAAGCGTAATGAATCCCCTGAGGTCGATTACGCGCTGCAAATAAATTTTAGCTTTTGTGTTATAGGCAATGGCGGTAAAAATTCAGAAATAAATTGCTGTATCCAATGTAGTGGGAGAATCTGTGTTCTGTCATTCCTAAACACTTTAAATATTCTCACTGACAGAAAATGTTTGTAATCGAAATTATCGTCTCTGTATGACGGAACAGTTTCAGGATTGTAAGAGAATCTGTTGAACTGTGGTTGTTCGGAATCTAAGTCGCGCACTCTCTGTAGATTACTCAAATTATACGTGCTGCGTGAGTCTGACAAATGTTCACTAAGTGGCGTCTGCTGTGATGTGTTAAACCCTGAAACATTTTTTATCTCTGTTACCTCTTGCTGTAAACATGACAATTTTCTACGCAATGTGTTATTAGATGAATCTATCTCATTAATTGTCTGTTGTAGATTTTGGAATTCAGGTGTTTGGTTAAACAAAATCGGTGCAGTATCGTCTGATTTGCTCTCATTATTACTTTCAATAATATCAATACGACTGGCCAATTCATCACATTTTTCAGTCAGTATTTTTACCTGATCATCGGTTTTAGTGTCAGAGGCATTAATCTGTTTTTGCAATTTACGTGTGGTTTCGTTCAATTTTTAACGTCAGCTTTGATGTCATCGGAATCCTGTGTTAGTTCTAATTGTTCGAGTCTGTCTGTCACTGTTTGAATATCTACTGTGTGTGTATCTGCTTTCGATTTAAGATCGGAAATTTCGTCACGTATTTCTGTGTTCGACTGTTTGATGGTATTAATTTCATCGGATACTGTAGCAATATTGTTGCCTACGTATGTTTTTGCCTTCGCAAACATTTTACGTTTATCTTCTTGTCTCTGTGCAGTGATTGTTTCCATTACTTGACGTTTTACTTTATTTTGATCCTGTATAAATTTGCGGAAACGCGTATCACTGTTTTGTATGTGGTGATTAAAGCGCTCGTCAATTTGAGTGTTCTGTTGTTCGAATTTCGCGTCTATCTTTGCGTCCATGATGCGCGAAAGTTCTGCTGTCATTAATTTATACTCGTCGCGTAATTGTGTAGCTTTTTCAGAGCATTGTTTACCGACTGAACTAATTTCGTCTCTGAGTGATTCTGTTGCAGCTGTTTGCATATCCCTTAATTCTTGCGCAACAGATCTAATTTCTTCGCTACTTTTCTTTGAACAAGCCTCAATTTCCACGCGTAACTGTTCCTTAGTATCATGACACTGCGCGGCAACGTCTCTAATTTGTTCACTAAGCTGTCTGGAATTTTTGTCCAATTTTTCATTTAACTGTCTGGAACTGTTGTCTAATTTTTCATTGAACTGTTTGTTATCTTCACTCTGTTGTCTGACCTGTTCACTAAGTTGTTTGAGATCTTCATTATTATTGTCTAGTTTTTAATTAAGCTGTTTGTTCTGTTCACTAAGTTGTTTGAAATCTTCACTCTGTTGTTTGGAATTGTTATCAAATTTTTCATTAAACTGCTTAGTCATTTGTAGCAACAATGCCGTAATTGGATCCGACCCAAAATCAGCATTCCTATTCTCTGTGCTGTTTAGTGCCGTACCTGCGATTGTCGCGTTCTGTGTGACCATTTGGTCATTCTGTAATTTACAAAATTGTTTGCCACTCAAATGTACACTGTCGGTCACTATTTCGGAATTAAATAAATCCGTCCTACTTTGTGTATCCTGTTCATTTTCATTAGACAAATTTGTGTGTTCGTCACGTGAATTTAGTAAACCGGTTGTGTTAAGCTGGTCAGCGCTCATTACAATAGAGCGCCCCGCGTCATCAATTGTCGTCAAATTAACAGAGGAGACAATTGAGTTCGTTTGTTCATCATTAAGATAAAAATCGTCATTAGTGGTTGGAACGCACTGATTGTCAGTGAACGCAGGATTGTCATCATTACACTGCGTGTCACAAGTACTATCAGTAAAGTTGTTTAAGTCGGTAATTTCATTCATTATACTTCGCGATACACTATTCACAGTCTTTCGCGGCATTTTTACAATAGTCACAATTATTCACAAAAGAAATAAGCACAATGCAAAAAGCAACAAACACAAATACAACAGAGCAAAGAATTGCCGATGATCTGAGGAAAGAAAGTCATAAAATTAGTAAAAGCGTTGCGCCAAATGCTAATTATATTTTAGTTAATAAGAGCAGATATCTACTTCGGTCAGAGATTCTGTCATGCCTCGCCATCGCTGCTACTGAATACACGTGTTTCAACTAAAAGAAAATCACAATCCAAAACAACAGAACAGTGGTACTCAGAAGTGTCCAAGGGTCGGCCTGAGGAGGTAACTCTAACGTAAGGTTAGGTGAGATAGGCAGCCAAGAATAAGATTAAGTAATCAGACAGCAACCCGACCCAGGGACGGCTGAAGGACCGACCAACAACCTAATCAATTCCCTTCCGGCCGAACAACGCCACGACAACGGAAAATATTAACGAGGGCGAAGGTACCAGCAGCGCTACGTCTTCAAATATTGGCGTCTACATACAGCCAAGGCACAATAACCACTCAAGAAGTATGAACAAACACCAAGGGCTGTCGAAATACACACCGTGCCGGACAGCATCACACGGCGAGGAAAAACGCACTACGGAACACTACCCTAATGACCTGACCGCCTAGACTTCCTAGTTGCTCTGTCCCAACCAACCGACTGCCTACTCCAGTACGCAGACAGCATCAAAATTAACTGCTCAGTCGAAATCTCACAAGCTAGACACAGTTCCACGAAAACACTTCCACAAGAACTCGAACAATGCTAAAAGCAATCACTGTGGAACAACAAGGACGAATCAGAAGTCGACACACACAGAGAACCAGTAGCGGTCGGTGACCAAATACACGTCGCCCAATGAGACGACCAACCGAACGACCGACCAGCGGTCGTCCCAGCTTTAATCTCCTTCCGTCGAACAGTTCATATGTGTCGCCAGCGGTCGGCAAGTACTGTCTGTCCACACCTCGCGCTCCGTCCCCCGACTGAATTCCGACAGACCACGACCCGGGAATACTAGCGGTCGCTCCAGAGATAGTACGACAGTACAGCTATCGATAAGCACTGCTGGTACCACTCCGGGAAAGCAAACCAGCAACTTACTGACGCCAGTAAATCGAATAAAAAAAGGAGACGGCGGCAACGCAAAGACAAGCTGTCAAGCAATAAACGCCACGAACGCGAGCCTCGCACGGCTCAAAATGCCCAGCGAGACGAACAGGAAAGCCACTTTTATTCAAAGACAATAGTTATACTGGAGTCGCTGATATTCCTGATCGTCTTCTGGATATTACAAGAGGTGGGACATCGTTCTTAGCAGGTCGTGTTATCACCACTGACTGCAATGCATGCGATGTACTTCCGTGCTGACCATAAAGGTGGCAAGGAGTTCTTATGGTATGGCGTTCCATCCCTCCACTTGTGCGGTTGACAACTGTTGGATGGTGGTTGGTATTTATGGATGCGCTACGATAGTCTCTCCATCGCATCCTACACGTGCTTGATGGAAATCGAGGGAACAGGAAGGCCGGTCCACTCGCCGGTTATCCTTTAGTTCTAAGAGCTCCTCCACCTTCCTAGTTAGACGTGATCGGTCATTGTCATCCACAAATGCACCTCTGAAAAGACGCACGAGTGGGGAGCGAGTACAATTTCACAATAACGTTGACTAGTTAGTGTACCGCAAAGTTGGCAAGGATTTATTGTGGTAGACCGTTCCATTGTTCCACCAGGGCAGATTCTGCATGGTTGCTGAGGCCTGTGTATATGCTACGACACCTCTACCCAAAGCATCTCACAGGTTCTTGATGGGATTTAAGTCGGGGAAACGGGCAAGCTAGTCCTCTTGCCAAATATCCTCTCGCTGCAAGAGCTTCTGGCCATGTGTAGTTCGCTGCTGTTGCGCATTTTTTTCCATAAAAATGAAGTCACGGACGAATGCACTCCTGAAAGATACACGTCGGGAGGAAGTACAGGGTCAGAATAATACTGACCGATGAGTGTACCTAGTTCAAAGATTTGGAGATCAGTATACCGAATCAACGTCATGCCTCCCGATACGATGTAACAGCTGGACCACAAAAACGATTTTGTGCCACAGTGTTCCTGGGTGCATTACGTATTCCGACCTCTCGTCACCCGCCTCCACTACTCGTCCTTACATTTTACACACTAGTGTGTCTAAGGAAACAACAGAAAACTTAAACAGGGATGAACGTGAGACGGAACGCCAAGCAACTGCCACAGTTAAAATGCCGAGAGAGCAAATGACGAGTGTATGTCGGCAAAAGGGTCAGCTGAGGCAAGAGGGTCTTGAATGTTCATATTATTTACTAATTCGACTACAGCAGTGCTATATGGGAAGGTTCATTTAAACACCACACCGTGGCCAGAAAAGGCCACACCGGGTTTAGCTTTTCAAGCAAGCCCTTCCACATACCACCGAGACAGGGAAGCTAGCGGTGTAACGAGACCTCACTACTGCGCTGGCTTCGAACGATACAAGCGCGCCAATTCTGTGCATATCGGAACTCACTACTGTCCAAGTGTGAGCTACTGGCACACCACTATGTTGGCGTCTGGCCAGAACAACTCCACCTTGTACGAGAGCGAGGAAACTTTCATATCGTCCAAGGCTCGTTCACTTCGTGAAGTATCGGGCAATGAAAGAGAAGCTGTACATCGCCGATGGTATAGTGTGCAGTTGGTAAAATATGCGTCAAGATTGTTGCAAAATGTAATTTGTTGCCAGCTCAATGCCTTCAGCTAGGGCAGCAATAATGGTTGCATTAATCCGTTGTAAATGTAGGATATAGCTTTCTATAATCGTCTTATGCTACGAAACTCTGGTCACGCCTCCAAAGGAACGTGCTCTTGCGCCATTTTCGCTACATTTAACAACTTATAACTTTCGACTTGCAAATAGACCAACGATATAAACACTTGGAACACAATTTTTCCATAATCTGGGCACTCTTGCTATAGTTAATCGCATTTGTACCTCTTTGAAACTGGGCAACCTTACTTCGTCCGAAGCGTTTAGTGAACAAACTAGGAGATGAAACTCCCTGGCAGATTAAAACTGTGTGCCGGACCGAGACTCGAACTCGAGACCTTTGCCTTTCGCGGCCAAGTGCTCTACCTCCGCTACAGAGTGAAAATTTCATTCTGGAAACTAGGAGATGGCTGTTCAACAAAATTATGCACTTCATTTCTTACCTTCATCTGTCGGTGTGTCGGAAGATGTTTTCCCCCAAAAATCCTTCTGGAAACAATTTACTATTAGCTGTAAATGGTCGACACGTCCCGAAGGAAAGAATTTTGGAGAACTTAAATTGTTTGTTCGATTTAGAACACTTACTGAATTTATAGTTTCGTGAATGTGATTAACATTTGTTATACCACAATGAAATCTACAGACTTTAAATTACTTCGTATTAAAGTATTATTTAAGAAACTGACGTTAGTACTGGTCTGTAGGCATCAGTCATTCAACTCTGAGTCAATGAATTCAAGCCAATGGAAGTGAAGCAAAGACTGCAACTGTGGTGTGTCATAGAGACTCGCCACTTGCGCGAGTTCCTCCAGCGCAGCGGGCGGTGCTGAGGATGAAGATATTGACTCCACCTCGGCAAACTGCCGGCCGAGTACAATCCGCCTAGTCTGGAGCCGCGCGACCGCTACGGTCGCAGGTTCGAATCCTGCCTCGGGTATGGATGTGTGTGATGTCCTTATGTTAGTTAGGCTTAAGAAGTTCTAAGTCTAGGGGGCTGATGACCTCTAAAGATAAGTCCCATAGTGCTCAGAGCCATTTTTTACAATCCGCCAATGACCGGCCAACAACGGACAGAAACGTACGCGGGAGATAGAAGAGCAGCTCTCGCGCAGTTGGTTGTGTGTCATCGCCCAGGGCTGACTTAGACAGGGGACTTCGCTTAGTGAACTCTTTGAATTGAACAGACAGTTGTTGTAATTGAATTTGCTATGTGCTGTGAAGTTTATCTGCTATTATTTCCACTTAGCCATTGAGCGCCTTTTTTGTGTTGTAGACTAATATTCCAACTAGTCGCAAAGATTGTATGACTTTGTTACTAATTTGTTGAAGTGTTGTAGAACCTTCGTTCTCCTGACCCAGGGGCAGAGCTGTGTAATGCTGGCAGGGTGACATTGTCTTAGCGGTGTACTGCACCAGAAGCCGTTTCACGAGCCCACAAACTCGGCCTACCGTAACTACAGTGGCAACTCGGCCTCCACAGCAGTAGCGACGAGGCTTTTGCAAAACAGGCGACGAGGGTTTCCAAAAGAAACAATGGGACAATTCTGAGACACTAGGTCACGAAGGAGGTATGCGACCATGTTGATAAATAGGCGCAGTCTGCCTAATGCTGAATAGATTGCTGACGTAAAAGCCATTGACTGGATACAAGCTGACTTCGTTATTCCAATGTTACGCGTTTCGGACATTCATAAAATATTTTGGAACATCATGTTGCACGTAGATAGAAAAGTTAGATGTTGTAGCAGACTGAATAATTGTTGTTGTTGTTGTGGTCTTCAGTCCAGAGACTGGTTTGATGCAGCTCTCCATCCTACTCTATCCTGTGCAAGCTTCTTCATCTCCCAGTACCTACTGCAACCTACATCCTTCTGAATCTGCTTAGTATATGCATCTCTTGGTCTCCCCCTACGATTTTTACCCTCCACGCTGCCCTCCAATACTAAATTGGTGATCCCTTGATGCCTCAGAACATGTCCTACCAACCGATCCCTTCCTCTGGTGAAGTTGTGCCACAAACTCCTCTTCTCCCCAATCCTATTCAGTACCTCCTCATTAGTTATGTGATCTACCCATCTAATCTTCAGCATCCATGTTTCACTTCCATACATGGCTACACTCCATACAAATACTTTGACTGAATAATACGACCCAATAAAGTTGTTATACCATTTACTTACATTAAAACACAACACCATTGCTTTTAATGGTAAAATTTTCCCACCAGGAATTTTTAACTTTTAAACAGGATTTAAGTCAAATGAAATAGGTGGTTGAAATGAAATTGTAAGATTCGTTGTAATTCACTGCTTATGTATTAAATCGAAACCATATTTACCGCAGTTTGAATTAATATGAGCGTGGCTCTCCTACACAGCACTAAACGAAAAACGTCTATAGCTTGTTTTGGCTGATGCAGTGCAGATGTAGTTCAAATGGTTCAAATGGCTCTGAGCACTATGGGACTCAACTGCTGAGGTTATAAGTCCCCTAGAACTTAGAACTACTTAAACCTAACTAACCTAAGGACAACACACACATCCATGCCCGAGGCAGGATTCCAGCCTGCGACCGTAGCGGTCGCGCGGTTCCAGACTGTAGCGCCAGAACCGCTCGGCCACCAGCGGCCAGCTGCAGATGTGGACTCGGTGCTAAAATGCTCTTGCATCTTCTTTACGTCTCTAATAAACTGGGTAGATCGAAGTAGCATGAGATCTACTATTGACCAGTATACTTGAAATAATATGATATAATATTTGCAACACCTAATAATGTCGGGAAAATTACTTCATCGACGGCAACGATAAAATGGAGACAACTTTTGCTGGCGCTAAGTGCTAGTTGCTGCTTGTCCCATCAACTTACCAGTGTTAGCACAAATACCCGATGTCGTGCAGAGTGCACCATAGTATGTCCTCCATCTATTACTGCCAGCAGACTATTCTTCTCCATCTGCGGTATACCTCTTACTGGATAAAAGACATGCCCAAAACGGAAACCGGGAAGCCACACCTGCCATTCCATGGATTCCATGAGCGGCGGTGTGTCAGAAATGTTTTTCTCGATCACGTATAAGACAACAGCGTGATTTAAACGTTTGCCGTCGTGGATCTGAATTCCATCACGGAGGTGCCAAAAAAGAGGATGAAATGTGGGTAAGACGGGGTTGCCACGAACTGCCTATCGTGTGATACGTCCACAAGGGCGTTGAGCATAGTCGTGGCGAACTTTTATGCCAATGTGACTTCAGTAACACACCTCACATTGTAAGTAGGCTGTTTAGGTTTTTATGTTGGTAACGCCATGTAGCGCTCTATATGAAAATCACTGACTGTGCTGTGTGCAGTCTGTGGCTGGTTTGTATTGTTGGAATTTGCTATTGTAGTGTTGGGCAGTTTGCTGTTAACAGCCCGTAGCGCTGCGCAGTTGGAGGTGAGCCGCCAGCAGCGATGGATGTGGGGAGAGAGATGGCGGAGTTTTGAGAGCGGATGATCTGGACGTGTGTCTATCAGAGAGAGTAAATTTGTAAGACTGGATGTCATAAACTGATATATATATATATATATATATATATATATATATATATATATATATATATATATATATATATTGAACACTATTAAGGTAAATACATTGTTTGTTCTCTATCAAAATATTTCATTTGCTAACTATACCTATCAGTAGTTAGTGCCTTCAGTAGTTAGAATCTTTTATTTAGCTGGCAGTATTGGCGCTCGCTGTATTGCAGTAGTTCGAGTAACGAAGATTTTTGTGAGATCAGTGATTCATGAAAGGAAAGGTATACGTTATTGTTAGTCAGGGCCATTCTTTTGTAGGGATTTTTGAAAGTCAGATTGCGTTGCGCTAAAAATATTGTGTGTCAGTTTAAGCGCAGTCATTTATAATTTTTCTAAGGGGACGTTTCAACATGAACATCCAATCTCAGTCCGGTTTTTATTATGATCACACATTGCTGCTGGAAACGTCACCGAACCCGAGGATGACGTCGCAGGACTCCACGCTTTTTCACCACTACAGTGGAATGTTGTAGGCGTCTTTGAGAAAAATTTTTACTTCTACATTACACTGGGGAACAATTACAGGGTTTCGAAAAAGAGATCGTTTAATTGTGTTGAACAGTGTACTTCTGTCGGAAACACGGTACTCGGATGTGTGGTGTTCATGTGATTTACTCCGGGTCAGCAAAAGTGTGCGTTTACTTGTGTATGTGGATGAATGAGTGGATATCTGAGATGTAGGTTGAAGTGTGTGAAAGAGATGGAGATATGTGAAAGCAGGTAAGTAAGTAGCATCCTTCTGGCTCCTGCCCCGATGCGAAAGAGCTACTGAGCTGACAGCAGCACTTCCGAAAAGGGGAACGACGAAAACAAAGCTACGAAAATGATAAATGGTGAAAACTGCAATAATTTATTGAAGTGCATCTGCTCTGGACACGTAATTTATAACACAGAACGCAATCTCGATAGACCAAACAAATGAGACCTTTGAGCAAAAATACCGGAAAACACGAAAATTCTAAAACATTCCATCAGCAGGATTCTAACGCAACATCTTCTAACTGCGAACTCCGTGTGATGTGATAAACTGCTTGTCACTTTATTTGAATTCAAGAGAGGTATTTAGTGAAAAGGCAAATTTATTGAATTTCCTATCTTTAGCATATGCCCATCGTTTGTCGGGCACTAGAAGTGATCAGCCAGAAAAAATGAAAATACGAAGGCAAAGTAACACTTACGACCAGCGTCTCCCGTGGGTCAAGGAGGACGGATAGTCAAACAGCTAGCGAATTCCCATGCGAATGATGCCACGTGTAGCACTTTCTGGGAGCCGGCAGCCAGTAATTGCAATAACGGAAGTTCTAAAATACGATTATCAACTTTAGCGCTTTTACATATATAAGTTCATTTGTTGGCCGTCGGAGAATTTTCATCACAACTGACACGTGTTTCATCCCTCACCTCCAAGGGAACAGTGTGGAGAGCCGAACTTTTGTTAGCAAGCAAATGCAGTTTAACAAACTGGACTAGTTTCCTAAAACAAAGATAAATAATTTGTTGTTACTACGTGCTGTTAGACGTCGACGAGGCTAATAGTCCTACGGCACGTAAAATGTGTAAGACAGTGATTTCAAAAGAGTGTATAAGGTAGCACTTATGTAGCTACGAGACAGTCACAGTTATGAAATTAGGAACCTTCTAATTCAGATGTAATTCCGGTGGTGACACTGAACATGGAATTAATAACTACTGAAAAATTGTGTTTAGAGCATTCCTAATTTTATATTTTTGGTACTTATAAGATTGTTAGCAATAACACTGGAAACAAAACAAGCTTGTGATGAACCAACAATGGATTGCACATTTAACTAAACAAATCGGGCATCTCAGATACCAATGGATCGAAAAGCTCGTCCAGGCAAGCATTCAGGGAAATTAAAACATAAAATCTGTGTTGAAATGGAACTTTTAGACTTTGAAATGAATGGTGGTGATCAAGATAAAGTTGATGAATAACCACCAGCAGTTTCTGCTGATCCTCTTCCTGCAATAACATAGGTAACCATTAAAAGAATAGGTCGCGGTAAAAACTCGTGACAGTCATTCGAAGTGAAAGGAAAAACAACAAACTGCCAAAGTTTTTTCTGCCAACGCCTATAGATGCTGTTAGCCACAAAATATGGAGCCGGGGCCCGAAACATTGATGACACCACGTCATGTTTGACACAAAGAAATGATAAATACCACAGCTGAGAGAAGATGGCATCATTTAGAAAAGAGACGAATTTAAAATATTGAAAATAAAGGGAGATACTTTTATCAAGAAATATACTGAACTGCTGTGAGGTAATCTCTACGAAATCCATCGCTTTTCTGAAAAGCCGTAAGACATAGAAAATATGCTGAGGTGACAGAAGTCATGGGATACCTCCTAATGTAATATCGGACCTCCTTTTTCCCGGAGTTGTGAAGCAACCCGATGTAGCATGGACTCAACCAGCCGCTGGAAGTCCCCTGCAGAAATATTCAGCCATGTGGGCTCTATAGCAATCCATTATTGAGAAAGTGTTGCCGGTGGAGGATGTTGTACACTAGCTGACCTCTGGTTTATGTCCCATAAACATTCGATAGAGTTAATGTCGGGCGATCTGGGTGGCGAAATCAGTCACTCGAATCGTCCAGAATGTTCTTCAAACCAATCACGAACAGTTGTGGTTAGCGGCGCGGCGCGTTTTCGTCCATAAAACTTCCACGTTGTTTGGGAACAATTGTCTGCAAATGGTCTCCAAGTAGCAGAACATAACGGTTTCTACTTAATGATCGGTTCAATTGGACCAGAGGACCCAGCCTGTTTCATGCAAACACAGCGCTTACCATTTTGGAAGTACCACCAACTTGACAGTGTCTTGTTGACAACTTGGGTCCGTGGCTCCTTGAAGTCTGCACCACACTCGAACCCTACCAGCAGGCCTTACCAACTGAAATAGGGACTCATTTGACGAGGACACGGTTTTCCAGTTGTAAAGGATCCACCCAATATGGTCACGAGACCAGGAGAGGCGGTGCAGGCGACGTCGTGCTGTTAGCACAGGCAGCCGGTCGTCTGATGCCACAGCTCATTAACGCCAAATTTAGCCGCAATGTTCTGACGGATACCTTCGTCGTACGTCCCACATTAATTTCTGCGGTTCCTTCACGTAGTGTTGCTTGTCTGTTAGTGCTGATAACTATACGCCAACGTCGCTGCTCTCGCTGTTAAGTGAAGGCGCCGGCCACTGGGTTGTCTGTGGTACTCTCGGCACGCAGTTCACACTGTGGTTCTCGGAACATTCAATTCCCTAACGATTTTCGAAGTTTCTAGCCCCAACCACCATTCCGCATCCAAAGTCTTTTAATTCCCGTCGTGTGGCTACAAACACGTCGAAAACCTTTATACGTGAAGCACCAGATCACAAATGGCAGCCTCACCAACGCACTGCCATTTTATATTGTGTATATGCGTTACTACCGCCGTTTGTACATGAGCGTATCGCCGTACCTCAGTGTAATGTGAAGCTTTACGGCAGTCTACCAAATACAATCGAAACACTCACTGCTGTAAAAGATGCTGCCATTTGAAAGTTATAGTGACACTAGTAATTCCGAAAAAGCAGGGAATCCCTAAATATCATATAAGCCGCACGAAATTTGCGAAAACTTCATTATGTTCTGATATTCCAAATGTTAGTCTAATATTAAATTAACTGTAAGGATAATTAAAGCTGATGAATCGAGTAACGAAACCTACAACGTACTCAAAAAGTTTTGCAGCACCCCAGTTGCCAGAAGTCCGGATGACAGGCGTTGACTGTGGATATTGTATCACAGACACAGTCCCATTGCCTGTCACTGTACCCTCCCAAAGATGTAATCAACCATGCATTAGCAGCGCTTATTAGACAGAGGAGGTCCGACAGCGGATCGGTTCCAGAGCATTCCACCAGGGAGGTACACAGCTCGTGTTGTCTGCAGTTCAACCATGACTAGACGGTCCATACTGCGGTTCGATCGCTTCCGCATTGTTGCTTTGTGCCAGGAAGGGCTCTCTACAAGGGAAGCGTCCAGGCGTTTCGGAGTAAATCAAAGCGATGTTGTTCGGACACAGAGGACACACAGAGAGACAGGAACTGTCGATGACATACCTCGATGAGGCCGTCCAAGGGCTACTACTGCAGTGGATGACCACTGCCTACGGATTATGCCAGCTGACACCAACGCCACCATGTTGAATAATGCTTTTCGTGCAGCCACAGGACGTCGTGTTACGACTCAAACAGCGCGCAATAGGCTGCATGATGCGCAACTACACTCGCGACGTCCATGGCGAGGTCCATCTTTGCAACCACGACACCATGCAGCGCAGTACAGATGGGCCCAACAACGCGCCGAATGGACTGCTCAGGATTGGCATCACGTTCTATTTACCGATGGGTGTCGCATATGCCTTCAACCAGACAATCGTCGGAGACGTGTTTGGAGGCAACCCGGTCAGGCTGAACGCCTTAGACACACAGTCCAGTGAGTGCAGCTATGTGGAGGTTCCCCGCTGTTTTGTGGTGGCATTATGTGGGGCCGACGTACGCCGCTGGTGTTCGTGGAAGGCGCCGTAACGGCTGTACGATACGCGAATGCCATCTTCCGACCCATAGTGCAACCATAACGGTAGCGTATGTCGAGGCACTTGTCTTCATGGACGAGTATTTGTGCCCCCATCGTGCACATCTTGTGAATGACTTCCTTCAGGATAACGACATCGCTCGATTAGAGTGGCCAGCATGTTCTACAGACATGAACCCTATCGAACTTGGTTCAAAATGGTTTTGAGTACCATGGGACTTAACTTCTGAGGTCATCAGACCCCTAGAACGTAGAACTACTTAAACCTAACTAACCTAAGGACATCACACACATACATTCCCGAGACAGGATTCGAACCTGCGACCGTAGCGGTCGCGCGGTTCCAGACTGAAGCGCCTAGAACCGCTAGGCCACTTCGGCCGGCCAAACTGTTCAACTGAAATCAATATTTAGCAGGTATAGTACAAGCAAAACTTGGTGTTGTAGTAAAAGCTTGTAACAGAGAGAGCTACAGAAATTATTATTTTTGAAAGTATGCATGCGCAGCATGTTGAACCACCGATAAAAACATATACAATGAAGTGTAAACAGAGTAATAAATGAATGAAATGTAAATAGAGAGATACAACTTGAATACCTTGAGTGGTTTAGGTACAAGGTGATAGTGAGATCATACCTACAATTTACAAATAAAAAACTTCCTTGAAGATTAAAGCTGTATGCCCGACCGAGACTCGAACTCGGGACCTTTGCCTTTCGTGGGAAAGTGCTCTACTATTTTTTTTTGTCCGTTGTTGATCGTTGTGTTTGGTTGTTACGGACGTCAAATGACATCCCTTCAGTTTCTTTTGTTGATCCTTTCACCCAATTTCTTTTTATTACAGAGGCAAACCAGCTCTCTGACCGACACGATGAGCTACCGTGCCGATATCATCTGAGCTACCCAATCACGACTCACGGCCCGTCCCCACAGCTTCAATTCTGCCAGTACCTCGTCTCTCCTACCTTCCAAACTTCACAGAAGCTCTCCTGCGAACCTTGCAGAACTAGCACCAGGCTTTGGCTAAGCCATGGCTCCGCAATATCAGTTCTTCCAGGAGTGCTAGTTCTGCAAAATTCACAGGAGAGCTTCTGTGAAGTTTGGAAGGTAGGAGATGAGGTACTGGCAGAAGTGAATCTGTGGGGAGGCGCGTGAGTCGTGTTTGGTTAGCTCAGATGGTAGAGCATTTTCCAGCGAAAGGAAAAGGTCCCTAGTTCGTGTCTCGGTTCGGCACACAGTTTTAATCTGCCAGGAAGTTTCATATCAGAGCACACTCCGCTGCTGAGTGAAAATTTCATTCCGGTAATTTACAAATATACCATGCTAGACTGAAAAAAGGGTATTAAAATGCTAGATTGTGATGACAGGCGTAAAGGATCGAATGTTCAATTTCTGTGTTTCTGTATTCTTATAATTAATTGCACCGTGGTCCAACAGATGCGGCCGAATGCAATGACTTGGTGTGCGGAGCTCCGTTTTGCAGCTGAGTGGTTAAAACTGTTGCTGAACGAGATATAGTGTGCATTCTGAAGCCACCGAACGTGTAAGCACTTTATCCTTCTTGTTCATCCACCTTTGTGTATCGGTTGTGGAGCAGAGGTACCGCAAATCATATCTATAGATTACATCATGTAAAATACCTTTAGGTTCGCCTTCGACAAATATACACGGCATGTACGACCTACAGCGTTGGAGTTTCATGGCTCCCTGAATGGTAATTGCGTATTTCTGGTGATACTCCGTAAAAGGAAGAAATCAACTTAGTCTGGCCAGAGGACTTTGAATAAAGGATGTGAGCATGCAATCGCATTAAATAGCGACTATCAGCATAAGCCGAATTCAATGAGACGTAAAATTAAAATGGTTAACCAGTTATTTGTATTCGCCAGATATAGACGTATTATACAAGAAGTGACCACGCCAAAGACTTAAGATATAACAGGATTTTATGCGGTACTCGATGTAGGTGAAGACTCTAGAACGGCGATTCTATACAAGGAGCGTTTACAGTGTACAGTTCAAGCATGACTAGAATCAGGGAGTGGCGATAATGCCCTGAGCACATGCTTCTCCTCAATATATACGCTCCCGCTAGTACAAACGGTAGGAGACTGAATCGCAGCACTTCTTACTACCACACATTGAAATTTATTACTAGCAGGAGACACCGGTTGCGTAGATCAGGAACTGAATTATAACTTCTGCCCAGAGTCCAAACTTTTAACGCACGGCGTAGACCTCAAAGACACCTGGATCTATATCCACCCTAAAGTATACGCTAAACTTAAGGCAGTAGCCTCTCCGCCAAAAGACTAGTTACAATCAATACCTCCAAGGGTATGTTAAATAATCCACAAGATTGTGAGATATTGCAGCTGAGCTTTACTCACCATGGCGTTTGCAATATAACCTTGACGCACACAAGACAGAAACCTTTCCTAAGTCGTTTCGCGTAGCAAGTGACCGCGTCGCTACCAGACGACGATGCGTTAAGGAAGGAGGCGCAAACAAACGGGTCGGCTA
Source organism: Schistocerca nitens (assembly GCF_023898315.1). Lineage (NCBI taxonomy): Eukaryota > Metazoa > Arthropoda > Insecta > Orthoptera > Acrididae > Schistocerca > Schistocerca nitens. The sequence continues at coordinate 418,608,584 of NC_064615.1, forward strand.
TCGGGAGCGAGTGTTACGGTGGGCGGAACGCAGAAATCCACAAATAAAGAAATGTTCCATCCAATTCGCACAGATAAGAGCACAAGTTCACGAAACATCACCTGCATTGTAGTATGAGCTGCATATATCAAAGACATCAGCCATAAAATTGCATCCATCTACCATACCATTAGAGAAACAAAATGGGGACAAACAAAAGTTGATTATAAAGCTTTTAGACTGTGGTGGAAACGAAAATATTCGACATAGCACGATCAACGAGATATTATAAAGATATTTACTCAGCACAGAATTCATGAAAGAAATTGGTAGATAACTTTTCGAGTAACATAACATCGTGAATTTCTCCAAGAAATAACAAAGAGCTAATGGCTAGGATAACAAATGAGGACGTATCATCATAGATGCTCCCAAGAGGAAAGCTAATGGAATAACTGATTGTCCATAGAATTTTACGAACAGTTTTGGGATTTCATACGAGCGGACACGCCGGAAACTACGATGAACTCTTAGCAAATAACGTTTTCCCCTCACAGTTTACTGGAGGAATGTTAGTTCTACCCAGAGTAATAGACTGTCAAATTTCAGTCCTCTTACGTGGCTCAACATCGACTTCAAAATCCCAAAGCGCGTTAGAAACAACAGGATTAAACAAAATTCCCCGCTGCGTGATCAACTGTATAATTGATAAATCTTTTAGCCGGTTATTGAGATAATGCACATTTGATATGGATATGGAAGATGGGATTGGCAAAAGCTTTTCGGCATTCTAATAAAGACATTTACAGGGTTAGTCACCAGTCCTTGGTTAAAACTGTGGAGAAAATTGGTTTTAGTGAACCAGTAAGCAATCTGATAAAGAAATACGTAAGTGGCGTAGGATCGAGGCTTAAAAGTAATGGGCCACTAATAGCTACAGTGCTGATTAAACAAAGACTACGACAAGGATGCCACCTTTGAATTTCGCTGTTTGTCGTAGCAATGGAACATTTGTGGCATAAATTCCGTAGTTCGCTACGAGCCCTTCAGGTACTTAATACAAAAACAGTTTGCCAAGCTTTGAGATGAGTGTAATCTTCAACTTCGGAGGAGAGACACACCGTTAGACGAAAAATAAAAAAAACGTTTCCAGATGCAACCGGAGCAAAACTCTATCTCAAAGAATCGAAATGAATGATCCCTTGTTCCCAAACCGAATACGTGAAGACAACCTGATTACAGCGCACTTACGAGATTAATCGTCTAGGCATTATGTTGACGCAGAACTCGAAGGATATGATCGAACGAGGTGGGAAATGAAAATTACCCCACTATGGCATACGACCGGAGAGCGCACTATGAGGGAGTTTAATCATATATCTTTCTCCATTAATATGTATTTAGCAGAATACGCTTCATGAGCGGTACGTCATGTACGAATATATTTTCATATCATCTTTTATTAGTATTTGTACAACACGTTTCCCGACATCCCTTACGAGTGGGACGACCTGTATTACTTAGCTCAAGAAGAATGGGATTCATTCTCTCCCTTCAGAACTGAGTGATAGGCTTTACTTCACCGAGTCATAATATCTCTATCAATCTTTGTTTCTTATCTATATCTTTCTAAACCGGCAAGATCGATAATTCATAGGCTATCATGCATGGTTATGCAACGAAGCTATGTTGTCTCAAATAACGTATTTAAGAAAATGAATGACAAGAAACTCATCATCAATTCATTTATTATCCTATCGTCAAAGAAGATTTTTGATTTGGAAAGGCACAGTTAATCTATTTATTTCGATTCATGAAGTCGACTTTTAGGGAGCTACCTTTTGAAACAAAAATGAAAAAAATGGTTTATAAATCAAATAACAGCACTTTCTTAAAAAGTAGTTTTGGCTATAAAAAGAAAGTTATTAGTTAATTTTAGAGAAAACGAATTCAGTTAATTAATGAAGAGACGAAACAGCTTAGGGAAGCTAACCTTGAATAAGATTAGTGCCTTTCACTAGAAATCAAAACGTACTGAGTTCCGTATCTGAAACTAGTCACTGCTTAAATTCTAAATAAAAATCATCAAGTATGGCGACCGAGCGAGGTGGCGCAGTGGTTAGCACACTGGACTCGCATTCGGGAGGACGACGGTTCAGTCCCGCGTCCGGCCATCCTGACGTAGGTTTTCCATGATTTCCCTAAATCACTCCAGGCGAATGCCGGGATGGTTCATTTGAAAGGGCACGGCCGACTTCCTTCCCTAATCCGATGAGGCCGATGACCTCGCTGTTTGGTCTCTTCCCCCAAAACATCCCAACCAACCCAAGTTTGGCGTCCGAATATGTCCGGTATGAGGGATCGACCTCGCTCTCTCACCGGCCCCGTCAGACGACGGAGGACTGGACAGAGGACCATGGCTTCTTCATGCCATTGCGATGGCAGATTACCCATAAATGGCGGAAGAATCGGCAATGATCAACGGCATTTGGATGCAGAAGGTAATAGAAAACCCTGCATTAAAGAAACACAAGCATGGAGAGCTGCATCAAACCAGTCTCAGGACTCAAGACCACAACAACAGCAATAACAATGTGTATCCACAGGATATGTGACATGAAGCTGGTCAAATGTCACGATGATCCCGCCATTGGCAAGTTACAGCGGATGGCCCTCCACCCCAGTCCCCCAATTCAGTTCTGCGGGAGTTGAGTACCAAACGAAGGAGGGGACCAAAAGAAAAAGGTTGAACTACCAGCGAAAGGACTAGATTCTGCGAGTCGAAGAGTGGGATGGCAGAAGTCTGATTTTGGCAGGGAAGCCAAAAAATCTGAAAAGGAAGTGCAAAGGCTCAAGCTAGATTTAGTGGGGCTGAGTGAAGTAAAATGGAAGGAAGGTAAGGATATCCGGTCAGACGAAAATCAGGCAATATCAACAGAAGTAGAAATGATGTACTGGGACTTTTTGGTTTGATATGAATAGGATGGCGGTACACGAAATAAGTTAGTGTGAACGGATTCAGTGTTAGTGTTATCCTTATCGGGGTACACTGTAACAGAAAGTTCACTTTCGTTTGTGAAAATCACAACATTTCGCACGAATGTTTAGAAACGAATAGCATTATCCTGATTTCCTCTATGATTCAACGTGACGACGCAGCGTTTGTAAGATTGGCGATCTATGTCCGCATCTACATCACTACTCTGAAATTCATAATCAATTGCTTGGCAAAGTTTTCATCGAACCACCTTCAAACTGTTTCTCTACCGTTCTGCTCTCGATTAGCGCGCGGGAAAGACGACCACTGAAATCTTTCCCCGGGAGCTCAGATTTCTCTTCTTTTATTATTATGATAATTTCTCCCTATATAGGTGGCCGCAAACAGAATATTTTCGCGTTCGGAGGTGATTGAAATTTCATGAGAACGAAAATCGCCTTTGTTTTAAAGATTGGCACCCCAATTCGCGTATCATATCCATGGCACTCTCTCCTCTATTTCTCGATGAAACAAAACGAGCTACCCTTCTTTGAACTTTTTCGATGTTCTCCGTCAATTTCCTCTCATGCGGAGCCAATACCGCGTAGTAATATTGCAAAGAAGGCGAACAAATATAGTGTAGGCAGTCTTTTTAGTAGGCCTGTTGGATTTTCTAAGTGCTCTCCCAATAAATCGCAGTCTTTGGTTCACTTTCTGCATAGTACTATTTATGTGACTTTCCCAGCTGAAGTTATTCATATTTATAATCCGTAAGTATTTAGTTTAACTTATCTGTGTGATTTATCGTGTAACCGAAACTTAACGGACTCCTTTCAGTTCTCACGTGAATGATCTAACAATGTTCATTTTTCTGAGTCAACTGCGTGCCACTTTTGCAACTGGTTTAGATTATTTGTTAACTTTAAAGGACGGTAAATGACAGCATCATCTGCAAACGATCTACGAGGACTGCTCAGATTGTGTCGTAAATCATTTATGTAGACCGGTAACAGTAGAGGGTCTCTAGCACTTCCTTGGGGAAATCCAGATAACACTTCTGTCTGACTCACTTTTCGTCGAATACTACTAACTGTGATCTCTCTGAAAGGAAATCACTAATTCAGCCTCACAACTGGGAAGATATTCCGTAGGCACGTAGTTTGATTACAATTCGTTTGTGAGTAACGGCATCAAAAGCCTTCTAGCAATCTAAAAATATGGAAGCAGTTCGACATCCCCTGTCGATGACACTAATTCGTGAGAACAAAGAGCTTCTTGTGCTTCACAAATGGTTCAAATTGCTCTGAGCACTATGGGACTTAACTTCTGAGGTCATCAGTCGCCTAGAACTTAGAACTAATTAAACGTAACTAACCTAAGGACATCACACACATCCATGCCCGAGGCAGGATTAGAAACCTGCAACCGTAGCAGTCGCTCGGCCCCAGACTGTAGCGCCTAGAACCGCAAGGCCACTCCGGCAGGCTGTGCTTCACAAGAACGATATTTTCTGAATCCGTGTTGGCTATTTGTAAATAAATTATTTTCTTCGAAGTATTTTAGAACACGGTATATGTTCCAAAATCATACTGCAAAACGATGTTAGTGATGTGGGTCTGTAATTCAGTGGATTAGCACTTACAACTTTTTTCCGTTCATGGATTTTCGTGTGATCCGTGCAACTTTCCATTCCCTAGGTACGGATCATTCGACGAGCGAGCGAGCGTTGGTATATGATTGCTAAGAATGGAGCTACTGTATTAGCATACTCTGAAAGAACGTAATTATTATATAATCTGAACAGGACGCCTTACCTTTATTAGGAAATTTAAGCTACCTAGATACACCTAGTGTGTATATTTATAAGTTACTGACGTTGGCAGTTGTTATTGAGTCGAATTCTTGAATATTTACGTCATCTTCTTTGGTGAGGGACTTTCGAATCATTCTATTTACTAACTCTGCCTTAGCGGCACTGACATCTGTAACGTTACCTTTGCTACCGCGCAGTGAAGGTATTGATTGCGTCAAGCCGCTGGTGCATTTTACACACTACTTTATATCTATGATGTCATGATTTATTACAAAATGCTGTCACATAATATACTTAATAATGTACTGTGTGTGCTATGTTTATTAAATCTGCCGTGCAATAGCAGGAAGAACGGAATTTTAGAGAATGAAATTCAGGCCTAAATAATTATTACTAGACTCAAATTGGAGTGGAATGGATTAGAGGAATGTGTATAACTGCCGTTCTCGTGTCTGAGGATGGATGGGGAAGCGTCGGGGTGGCTTTCCTTACCTTTAATTTTATGCTACGGTGGCGCAGTGTGTCAAAAACTCTGTTATATAGTCTATATATTTTATCGAGAAGTTTCGATTTTTTTTTAATTTGTTAGAATGAGGAGAAATGGAACAGTCCTTCAGTACTGGCTGTTCACTCTACACTTCAGAAAAGAAACCTACTAAGTCTGATATAATAACCGTATTTTGAACCATTAAACAGTGACAGAAGCCTATTACTATACTAATAATGAACAGAGGACGATGAGAACAGAGCTGTGATCTGTTAACGTGTGTTGAAACTCTGCGCGAAAAAGGATAAGCTGTGGTCCACAGAACCAGCGTCTAGTGGCTGGCTGCAGCGCCGGTTTACTTGACGTGCTGAAACCACGGCTTTCGTGAGCCAAAGATGAAGCTCTGCGATGTTGGTGCAAACAGCGCAAAAGGCACCATGTAATCCGAATCGCTTCAGTTCACTGCATCAGGACGCACGGCGCCCCGCGTGAAAGGTCCCTGACGCCAATTCCATTGTGCACTGGAGAGTTTAGAATTCCGGGTGTCAATACGCTTCACAACAATCGAATTCATTAAACAGAGACTAAACAAGTCGAAAATAATTTCATTTATATTGTCATTTGCGTCAGAACATTCACATTCAATCACACGCACAACAAAGAATTGCTTAATTATGCCTGACCCGGTAATGCATTTCAATTACTCAAATGAAATACCGTTTGAAAAATGTAGAAGCAGTTGTATCTATGCGTTTCAGCATTTAATTATTTAAGTGAGTCAGATGGAAGTAAATTTATTCACTGAATTGAGAGTTACTAAGAATCTCCTTTAAGAATAAAGAGAAATCATGTATTAGCTATCACTTCTTTATTTTCAATGTAAACTGAAACATGTCTACAACTGTCGGTTGTAGTTTAGCAATATCATCTCCCATCAGAACGATGCTTGTCGTCGTCATCGAAATTTTCTTAGACCGTTCTTGCTACCTTCTGCAATTGCAGCACAGAAAGAATTAGACGAAGTTGAAACCTTCCCGTCTCCTCTATATCTCTTTTGCTACGCAACCTTCCCTTCTACAATAACCTATGAAAAATTCCCTTAGGATTTCTGTCTCTTGCTTAATAATAACAAATGAAATCTTCCCTTTGAAATTTATTCTCTTTCTCAATCTTCACATACAAATTTAAATGCTGCTTATTAAAAGTGATTTTCTGATTATTTCGACGAAACACAGAATGTGTCGTCCTCGTGGCCCTCAGTCGTTACCTGCAATAACCCAAAACTGTTCCTTACCTTTTTTGCTGTTACTGGATCGCCATCTGACTGCTACATCGAACTGCGACATGGATAATACTTACTCTGTTTTTTACAATGTTCTATTAGCTGCTGGTGGGCTGTCATAATAAGTGGCTGTATTTATTACCAAAGCTGACGTTATTCATTAATAGCACAGCTGACGATATTCTTTGATTAATTTGACTGAAGTTACGTAATTTATAGTTAAACTTTTTGTTGACAACAATAAAATTTTGCAAAGTTTTACGTTGATGGTTTTTGGGATGGATTATAATCAGTAATGCAATATTGCTGTCTAAAATTAATTATGTTCTGAATGAAATGAGTTTACAAACGTTCAAATGGGACTTACTTTTTACAATAATCTTACAATTAGCATTGTGCAAACATACGTTCAGTAGTCTTGAGTTTCTCAAAAAAATAATTCAATTATATTAGTTCCTCTTATGATAATAGCTGATGTCTCTGTACATCGGTTTATAATCTCTTGTAAATCATAGCTGGTGGCTGGAAGGCACACCGCTCCCCTCAACCTCTCGCTTCAGACCTGCTACCGACTCGCTTCACATCTCGCTTACTACTGACTTTCTACGAACGCTGAAGTGCGGTCTCTCCCGCCAACAATGCTTTCGGCTGCAGACAATCCCTGCTACCATTACAAAATGTATGAATGCGTGGTCTTTCCCGCTCTTTTATTACAATGTATCCATACGCGGTCTCTCCCGCCCTTTTTAAAATTATATCAATGTGCGGTCTCTCCTGCCAACAATACTTTGGTGCAGACATTCGCTGCTACCACAATTATTTCCAACATGACACATATTAATTATTCGTACTTAATCCTATTAATAAAATATAAACATCTTTCATAAATTGTGGTTTGACAATAGATAATAGAAATATACACGTCTTAAAAAGTAAATGTGTGAAATCATCTGGAACAAAACAAAACTATTATAAATAATAATAGCAAGGATTTTGCAGCTAAATATGAAGTAACGAATATGGTGGACACGAACAGAATTGGTGTCTACGGGAAAAAGGGCATCAGAGTGATGGAGAATGACATCTGCGAAGTCGTCGAAACTACCTGGCAGACTATACATAGCACCTAATGCGTTCACCTTGGTTCTCCCCTTGTCTTTTAAATTTCGAGCTGACGTCTTCCGACTAAAATGTCCAGGTCATCTTATAGCAGTGCGGTGGGTACACTCGGTGATTTATTCTGTCCCGCTGTTTAAATATTCCAGCTCAAAAGTGGCTATGTAGTACTGACAATGTTACAGTCTTCTATTGTAAGGTTCTAGAACCTACACAAGACTCTTCTTGTCACCTGACTCCTTCTGTTTCAGTTAAGCGTGCATTTGTGTTTAAAGCACGTCTTCAGCTGCTCGGCTATTGCGCAAGCTCCATCCCACAACAATTAAACAAGATTTTATTTATCAACAAATGAATTTAGCAGAAACTAATTTTATATTCCTGGCAACCAGAGCTGTTGAAAGGCACGATGTTAGAAAGAACTCCACTTACAGGTGGTAAAACTGTTGTTTATTAAAACACGACCGGTTTAGCGGCTTCAAGCCGCATCATCAGGTGAGCCTATACGAGAAAAAGGAAAGTACGTTTTATGGAAATCAAAATTAGTAAAGGAATGTCTAAAACATATTCACAGCGTTAAAAGGTCATAGGCATAACCACCGTTCCTAGTCAAAATTTATTCTCGGAGAATGTCGTCAATACTATGGCGAGTGAAATATAAAGAAGACGTGCCCCATTATTTGGTTCGCTCGTCAGGCCACTGGCAAAGGCCTCGACTGGCCGCCATATTGTCCAGATCTGAACTCATGCAACTCCTTTTTGTGGTGTTATATTAAAGACCAGATGTACAGCAATAATCCGTCAATCACTGCTGAGCTGAAAACAGCTACTCAGGAGGTCATCGACAGCATCGGTGGTGCGACGCTTCAGAGGGACGTACAGAATTTCGCTGTTCGTCTGCGCAACATCATCGCCAATGATGGCAGGCATATCGAACATGTCGTAACCTAAATCCGAATATCTGTAGTCACGTTTACATGTTTAATGAATGTACGCAAGCCATCGTTTGGAATTAATTTACGTTTTTTATATATAGTTCAATAATTGTCACCGTGTATGAAGTTTTGAAGTAAATGTGGTCGCAAACCGCCGAAAATATTCCGTGTAGAGAATCCCGACCAAGTCAATACATCTCGAGGGTGACACATATGAATTAAAAACATCGGAATTTGTAACACCAAACAATAATTTAAGCTCATGAAACATGTGCTCCAAAACTTGTTTCTGACCTGAAAAACGATAGGATAACAATAGAAAGCGTAACGTAGTGACACACATGTAATTGATATGTAACTCTTTTCTTATATACATGAAACAAACATGTAATACAGGCCACTGAAGATATTCACAAATAAAAGAAGCGAAAAAAAACTACCTTTCATTTAGTTACAAAGACGTAATATACCTCAACGAGCTTTGGTATTGATGCATTGGAAAGTGTCTTGACTGGATTTGGATTGGATTGTTTGTGGGAGGAGACCGAACAGCGGGGTCATCGGTCTCGTCGGATTAAGGAAGGACGGGGAAGGAAGTCGGCCGTGCTTTTTCAAAGGAACCTTCCCGGCATTTGCGTGGAGCGATTTAGGGAAATCATGGGAAACCTAAATCAGGATGGCCGGACGCGTGATTGAACCTCCTCCTCCCGAATGCGAGTCCAGTGTGCTAGCCACCTTGCTCGGTGAAAGTGCTCTGAATTCTGTCACAGACCATAGCTCGGATTCTTCTAAAAGGCCGGAACGACATTTGGTCAGTTTATGGAAGAAATCGCCTAGCAGCACACGTTAGGCGTATTGGCTAGAGTAGGAAGGAAATCGGCGTTGAGTCATCCATTCCGGACTGGAATTAACGAATCGTGTAATACCACGCAGTATAAAGTAGTCCCGATGCAGAATGACAGTCACGTCGCGCGAGCTCTGGGCCTTTCCATCCCGTTGTTCCGAAAGGTGCTCGCTTAGGTTGACTGTCACCTGTCGACCTGCGCACTTCGAGAGTTCTCATTTCTATGTCTCTACTAAGCAGCGTGACACCGCAGTATCAGCGCACTGTTAGTGCAGGAAAAGTTGTTCGCAGTCAGGCACGTGTGATTGTATGCTGCGGTACTAAATTGATGTTGGAGGTAGCAAGCGAGGAAGCAAAAAGCTCATCAAAACAGTGCTTCAGAGAGCTGGACGAACTGTTAGCTATTCGTACCTCACAATAAAAATACAAAGTAGGAGCGGGAAGCCATGGTTACAGACACGCTGCGCGACAAAAAAGTGAAGCAATCAAGAGACATGGACGGATGTCAATGCTACTTCGTATAAGCACGCACCATTGGTGGGTACGTCAATGATTAGGGTTGTAATTCTCTGCGACATGTTGAATGGCCACCAGAGTACACTTGTATCGTTCGTTGTAACTGTTGTTATCGGGGCCGGTAGGACATATAACGGGCGTAAACAGCATCAGTTGTTGAGTGCTCACTGTGAAGGACGTGGAGACGTCCCGTACTCCAGTAAGCATTATCGGCACCTGACATACTCTAGTTACACAAAGGCGTCATTGTGGGTCTGCATATGTCATCTGGTCGAATTAGTGGGGTATGAAAGTGGCCTCACAACGAGCTGCACGGGAACGTAGGCATACTTATATCAACGTCTTCGTCGACAATATCTGACCACCGTAAATCTGTCCTCTCACACGACATGAAAAAGCAAGTGCACGAGGAGCTGGTGACATCACAACGTGTAATTACTCGTTCCACTAAACTGCTGGGCCAAAACTAACGAATCTGGTACACTAGAATTTTGCCTCATGCAGAGAAACGTGACCAGTGAGATGTGACATGATATAACGTTACAAGAAAAACATAAGCATTCCATATTACTTGGAGTTAAACATCGTACTTGGTAGATTTTCTTTCTCCTAGAGTACGTGGTGCGAATGTAAACTGTTTCAGAGCATCGGACAATAGAGGATCTCTCGTAAACATGCTGTTTTAGCTACGATTTGTTATAATAATATGAAGGCAAACTATATATTGGTAAGAGGAGGAGGGAGGAAGAGATCAATGTTTCACGTTCCGTCGACACAAAGGTCATTAGAGATTGTTTCGAGGATGGGGAAGGAAATCGGCCATGCCCTTTCAAAGGTGCTATCCCGGCAGTTGCTTGAAACGATTTACTGAAATCGCGAAAACCTAAATCAGGAAGGCTGGACGTGAGTTTGAACGGTCGTCCTTCAAATTATGCGAGTCCAGTCCGGTAATCAGTGCGCCACGTCGCTCTGTTTATATCTATAGTTGATGTTTCTAATGCGATAACTTGTGAGTTATTACATTAATCCTACGACACAATGATGATCCTTCAAGAGTGCGTCTTTTTGGAGCAGTTTGCATATGAAATATCAAATAATGACATGATGGCATGTGTTGATATAGTCTTTACACACTGTGTCCCATATAAGGAGAGCTAGTTGCTGTGTCGATGTTGTAGTACTATTGGTAGTGTCGTGAGTTTTGAGAAACGGTGAGAAACGTAGCAGGTTCGCGTCTACCACCTTCGTACATTTTTTGTTTTTACTTCACCTTCCGTTTTCTAAAACTTCTGGGTCTTTCTAATTTATTTAGTGATAGTATAACCTCAAAACGCATTGTTAATTATTATAAAATGCATTTTCTACAATTCTTGTTGCAAAGGCCATCGACTAGAATGTTTTCCCGGTGGCCAGAAATCGTATCATGACTGCCAGTCTACATCTGCAAGTAAACATAAGTAACCGTAAGGTACACACTGGAAGTTTATATATATATATATATATATATATATATATATATATATATATATATATATATATATATATATATATAATGCTTGCGTTAGCTGTCATCAGCACACTGATTGGCAAAGATAAAGTGTGAAGATCGATTAGTAGGCGCTGGATCAAGTGCACTTATCAGGAGAGAGGCCAGAGACACACTCACAAGCACCACGCTTCCAACGTTCTCTCGACAGCATGTACGAGTATTTACACCACCACCGCTGGCCGGAGGGCCTTACTCACTCACTCAATCGTCCACTCTGGCGGCTGTCAGTTTACTAGCAGAGCAGGTTTAGTTTATCGCTGGCTACGACAGTATATAGCGACCCTATAGCAAGACTAGCTTACGTCAATCAGAATTGTACTTCAAATCAGTGTGCAAAGGTACAATTATTGATGAGCTTGTACGACAAAAAAAAGAAATCGCTCTGAGCACTATGGGACTTAACATCTGAGGTCATCAGTCCCCTAGACTACTTAAACCTAACTAACCTAAGGACGTCACACAAATCCCTGCCCGAGGCAGGATTCGAACCTGCGACCGTAGCAGCAGCGCGGTTCCGGACTGAAGCGCCTAGAACCGCTCGGCAACAACGGCCGGCTATGTACGACAACACAGTAAAGTAAAGTAAAGTTTCCAGTTCACGTAAATGAGGAACCATATTAATCCACATGTGCGTTCGTGCTCTAGAAAGAGGATACTGGTCATCCATAACATCCTCTCCCTTGCTTCCTTGTGGTACAATAATCTACAGTGGCGAACGAGGATAATTCAGTGGCGATCGAAGATAATCAACTTGGATGAAAATTTTGCTTTCTTCTCTTGTGTTTTAGCTTCTAGGGGTACTCGTGTTCAAGTGTTTTAATTGTTGTGTTCTTGCTTGTATCCCAGGAAGGGAGCCGCAGAACTAATCAAATTTCTCTTTTCAGAGGCTTTGCTTGCTCTTTGCTATAATGTATTTGTGTAAGCCATGGATTCCCAGCCATCTCCACCCCCTGCCACGCGCCTCATCCGCAGACGGCCAATGTGATGGATTTAACACAAGCTTTTCGGTTTCAGAACCAATAAATCACTACCTTACTGACAATGGTAGAACAACTACTGGCTGCACAAGCTGCTTCGGTCGCACAACCAAAAACAGCCGCCCAACCAGCACAACAAGTGCCGCCGACCGGTATACAAAAGTTCCGGCCATTTAGAGAAATGGAGGAGGAATAAAATGAATACCTGACTCAGTTCCAAGCACATCTTCAAGTTCATCGTGTACAAGGTGCTGGCAAGTTACAATACTTCTTTTCGAGTGCAGGGTCCCCAATGTTCAGGTTAAAACAAAAACTATTCCCAACCGCGTCTCCTTACGAACTCGCCTAAGACCAAATAATCGCTGCGTTAACTTAATACTATGACCAGAAATTCCAAGTAGCTGCATTTAGATATCAGTTCTTTCACTTGCAGAAAAAGCCGGAATAGACGTACCACCAGTGGTACCCAGAATTAACGGGCATGACGAGTCGTGGCAAATTTTACAGTGATTTTGCGATATGTGAGGCAATAACGTTCAATGTCCCAAATAAAGGAATACGGGAATGGATCTTAAAGTACATGATCCATCACTTCCCCAAGTATTCCAAACCTCAGAGCAATATGATTGGCGTGCAATAGCGGCCGATAAGTTTGACCAGGCCCCGATGTGTCGCGTCGAGTCGCCCCTTGCTCGCGACCGCTCCAAGCAGTCACAACATCGATCGTGGGTAACAGAGCCGCGCGGACAGCCACGTACAGGGTGTTTCAAAAATGACCGGTATATTTGAAACGGCAATAAAAACTAAACGAGCAGCGATAGAAATACACCGTTTGTTGCAATATGCTTGGGACAACAGTACATTTTCAGGCAGACAAACTTTCGAAATTTCAGTAGTTACAATTTTCAACAACAGATGGCGCTGCGGTCTGGGAAACTCTATAGTACGATATTTTCCACATATCCACCATGCGTAGCAATAATATGGCGTAGTCTCTGAATGAAATTACCCGAAACCTTTGACAACGTGTCTGGCGGAATGGCTTCACATGCAGATGAGATGTACTGCTTCAGCTGTTCAATTGTTTCTGGATTCTGGCGGTACACCTGGTCTTTCACGTGTCCCCACAGAAAGAAGTCACAGGGGTTCATGTCTAGCGAATAGGGAGGCCAATCCACGCCGCCTCCTGTATGTTTCGGATAGCCCAAAGCAATCACACGACCATCGAAATATTCATTCAGGAAATTAAAGACGTCGGCCGTGCGATGTGGCCGGGCACCATCTTGCATAAACCACGAGGTGTTCGCAGTGTCGTCTAAGGCAGTTTGTACCGCCACAAATTCACGAAGAATGTCCAGATAGCGTGATGCAGTAATCGTTTCGGATCTGAAAAATGGGCCAATGATTCCTTTGGAAGAAATGGCGGCCTAGACCAGTACTTTTTGAGGATGCAGGGACAATGGGACTGCAACATGGGGCTTTTCGGTTCCCCATATGCGCCAGTTCTGTTTATTGACGAAGCCGTCCAGGTAAAAATAAGCTTCGTCAGTAAACCAAATGCTGCCCACATGCATATCGCCGTCATCAATCCTGTGCACTATATCGTTAGCGAATGTCTCTCGTGCAGCAATTGTAGCGGCGCTGAGGGGTTGCCGCGTTTGAATTTTGTATGGATAGAGGTGTAAACTCTGGCGCATGAGACGATACGTGGACGTTGGCGTCATTTGGACCGCAGCTGCAACACGGCGAACGGAAACCCGAGGCCGCTGTTGGATCACCTGCTGCACTAGCTGCGCGTTGCCCTCTGTGGTTGCCGTACGCGGTCGCCCTACCTTTCCAGCACGTTCATCCGTCACGTTCCCAGTCCGTTGAAATTTTTCAAACAGATCCTTTATTGTATCGCTTTTCGGTCCTTTGGTTACATTAAACCTCCGTTGAAAACTTTGTCTTGTTGCAACAACACTATGTTCTAGGCGGTGGAATTCCAACACCAGAAAAATCCTCTGTTCTAAGGAATAAACCATGTTGTCTACAGCACACTTGCACGTTGTGAACAGCACACGCTTACAGCAGAAAGACGACGTACAGAATGGGGCACCCACAGACTGCGTTGTTTTCTATATCTTTCACATCACTTGCAGCGCCATCTGTTGTTGAAAATAGTAACTACTGTAATTTCGAAAGTTTGTCCGCCTGAAAATGTACTGTTGTCCCAAGCATATTGCAACAAACGGTGTATTTCTATCGCTGCTCGTTTAGTTTTTATTGCCGTTTCAAATATACCGGTCATTTTTGAAACACTCTGTAGGTACACCGGCCTGTGTATTTAGTGAAGTCTTGCCCCAGATGTTTTGCTCCCCGTAAAAGACAGGACTGCCCATCACATATCGCAACATGTTACACTTGTGGGAAAAATTCCTTGTCCAAGCAGTCTGTTTGCAACGGCACAAAATCACCAATTTTGCCCCCTCTCAGAAAAAACAAGCTCTTGTACATGGAGTGAACGCTGTGTTTTCAAAACCTACAACAGTTTCTGAAAAAAGTAAGATTAAGGTTGTGCCTCCTTTTCGCCCTAGTGCTGTGCAACGACGTTCTAAGAAACTATTTATCTCATTACGAGTTGCTGGCCGTCGTGTGAACTTTCAGCTACTTGAAATCAAGAGACAGTGAGAACATATTCGGTTTAGAAAATGGTTCAAATGGCTCTGAGCACTATGGGACTCAACTTCTGAGGTCATTATTACCCTAGGACTTATAACTAGTTAAACCTAACTAAACTAAGGACATCACACACATCCATGCCCGATGCAGGATTCGAACCTGCGACCGTAGCGGTCTCGCGGTTCCAGACTGCAGCGCCTAGAACCACACGGCCACTTCGGCCGGCTCTGTTTAGATGCCTTTGATTTGTTTGGGTTTAGTATCCAAGACAATATGCTTTCAGTGTCTGCTTTTGAACCAAAAGACAGTGTAGCTAGCTTTCTTAAAGAATTTCCTGAACTATTTTCAGAAGGAATGGGAAAAGCTAATAACTTTGTAGCGCGTGTTACATTGAAAGACAATGCACAGCCTACGTTCTTCCGGGCATGCCCCATTCCAATTCCTTTAAAAGACAAAGTAGCCAGTAAATTGAAAGAACTGCAAAATAATAGTATAATTGCTCCC
This sequence comes from Schistocerca nitens, assembly GCF_023898315.1. NCBI lineage: Eukaryota > Metazoa > Arthropoda > Insecta > Orthoptera > Acrididae > Schistocerca > Schistocerca nitens. Next base: position 418,624,221 of record NC_064615.1, read on the forward strand.
TTTACAGCCAGTAAGTGGACAAGTTCTCTCGTTTTGTTGCCTAATCCTCCTGGTTGCATGCACATTAGTGTTTTCAAGTTTACAGTCAACCCACAGACCCAGTTGACACTTATCCCTTACCTCGCCCTGAGGAACATACGCAAAGGCTTGGTGCAGGACGTTACTTTTCTAATATAGATTTGCGTAAGGATTACTAGCAAATTCCATTGGATAAATACTCACAGAAAGTGTTTGTTGTAAATACACACTTAGGAATGTTCAAGTATTTGCGTTGGCCCTTCGGCAGAGTTTCCGCACCCGCCATTTTTCGACATTACTTGGAACAGCTGACTGCTGAAGTGCCCTTCTGTTTGAACTACCACGACGATGCTGTCGTCTCAGGTCGTACACGAGAGGAACACATTGCCAATTTGGGTACTCTTTTTCAAGTGTCGTCTAAATCAAGACTTAAGTATCGTCTCGAAAAGTGTGACTTTTTCAAACTCAACTACTGTACTTATGTCATGTGATAAACAGTCAGGGTGTGCTCCCCCTCCAGTCTCATTTGTTTGCAATCCGTGACCTCCCTTTTCCTCGCAATGTGTCTGAACTTGTCAGTACTAGGCAAGATGACATACTACATTTGGTACATACCGAATGCCGCTCATGTCATGCCTCCTATGCATCGGTTGCGTCGCAAAAATGTACCTTTCGTGTGGGATAAAGACTGACAAGACGCGCTTCAGAAACTCAAAAATGCTTGGCTTACTGACAGATGTTTAGTGCATTTTGACCCTGCTAAGTCAGTAATTTTGCAAGTCGACGCTTCTTCCTACGGAATAGTCGCTGTGCTTTCGCACAGAATTGCTGCACAAGACAGACCTATTGCTTTGGCCTCAAAGTTACTCACTCAAACTGTTCTCACATAGAGAAAGAGGGTCTCGCTGTTGTGTATGGTATGTTCGAATTTTATCACTATTTGTATGGTCCCAAGTTCTTTTTAATGAGAGATCACAAACCTTTGCAGTCCTTGTTTCATCCGTCAAAGTCGGTTTCGACATGCACTGCTCAAAAATTGCAACTTTGGGCTTTGTTGCTTTCACAGTACCAGTATGAAATTGTGTGCAGATCTACGGCAAAGCTTGGAAATGCAGATGCCCTATCTCGCCTTCCGATTGCCCGAGACTCTGGTTTTGATGCATCTGCCGCATCTTGTCGTCAAATAGATGTACAGGACTCTGGATTGCTGGAATCTTTTCCCTTGCACTGCAGGAAAACTGCACAGGCAATGGAAGCAGACCTCAATCTCAAGATTTTGTTGCATTACATCCGCAGGTCTTGGAGTCGTTCACTGACAAGAATCCAGAACTCAGTTGTGGGCCTTTCAGTTCAACAGGCTGTCATTCAGTTCAAAATGACAATGGACAACCACGTGTGCTTACTCGAAAGTGCTGAAAAGGATATGTTGCGATTGCTTCACCAAGGACATTGGGAAATCGTTCGCACTAAACAGTTAGCGCGATGGCACTGTACATGGCAAGGCATGGACGCCCATATTGAACAGATGACATTACAGTGTTGCGCATGCGCGGGAAACCAATCCGCTCAGCCACAGACATTCTCAGCTTGGCTTAAGACTGAATCGCCATGGCAATGAGTGCACAGAGACTTTGCAGGACCATTTTGGAACATTTGATGGCTCACAGTGGTAGACTCTTTCAGCAAGTTACAATTAGCGGTGCCTATGGCTTCTACCACATCACGTAGCACCATTTAAGCTTGTCCTCCATAGCATGCACAGAAGATTTGTCAGAAGTACTTGTGTCGTACAAAAGACCGCAGTTCACTTCAAGTGATTTTAAACAGTTTTGTGAACGAAATGGCATTCGTCATCTATCAAGTGAACCGTTTCACACCTAGCCCAACGGAGAAGCAGAGTGCTTCGTCTGCACTTCTAAACAACAGACGGCCAAGGTTCGCAGCACCCACACATAGGAATAGGCGCTGCTATTCTTTCTCGCCTCCTATGGCTCCCACCCAAGAGAAGGACCATCAGCTACGGAGCTTCTGCACGGCCATTGCCATCGAACGCTACTACACTTGCTACACCCACTACAGCATAAGTCTCCGCCAATGGTCAGCAAGTATCGGTCTGCGCCAAGCGATCTTGTTCTTGCAACCGTGGGCTACGGGAAAGAGGCGTGATCCAGGAACGCATTGGGTCTTTTATGTTCTTGATTGCAGGTCCCGATTGTTTGCAGCGCCGCCACCACAACGAAATTCCCAGGCAGCAGTTTCCCGGAAGATGTTCATGTTGCGTCGCAAGTCAGATTGCGGGGTACGGTCGGGAGTACGCTGTCCTCCACAGTCAAGGCTCCCGGCTCATCTCCACGTCCAGTGTCCAGCCTCGCCCCCCCCCCTCCCACCACTCCCGTTGTCGTTCGCATCCTCCTCACACGACAACAGTTAGGCATTTTCGGGGGGAGGGGGGGGGGAAATATGTGCTGGCGTACGCTATCGCCAGGACACTGGTCGCTAAGATGAAGAGTGAAGATCGATTAGTACGCACTGCATCAAGCGCGCATATCACAAGAGCGGCCAGAGACACACCCACAAGCAACGTTCCGCCAATTCCCTGTCGATAGAATGTATTTACATCGCCGCCACTGACAAGAGGGCCTCACTCACTCACTCTGTCATCCGTTTTGGCATCTTTCAGTTTACTAGCAGATTGCGTTTAGTTTGTGGTAGCAGGCTACGACAGAACATGGTGACCAGATTAGTGACTACTTTACCTCAACCAGAATTGTACTTTACACCTGTCTGCAAAAGGACTACCACAACATATGGGCCGGCCGGAGTGGCCACGTGGTTCTAGGCGCTACAGTCTGGAACCACGCGACCGTTACGGTCGCAGGTTCGAATCCTGCCTCGGGCATGGATGTGTGTGACGTCCTTAGGTTAGTTAGCTTTAAGTACTAAGTTCTAGGGGACTGATGACCTCAGAAGTTAAGTCCCATAGCGCTCAGAGCCATTTTGAAAAACATATGGACACTATTCATGTCAAGTTTCCAGTTCATGGAAATAAAGAACCGCATTAATCCATGTGTGCATTGTGTTGTAGAAAGAGGATACCGGCCACCCATTACAACATCCTCACCCTTGTGATGTGATTCTTCAATTTCTCCAGGCGTATTTTATGACGAAACAAATCTCGGGTGAACAGCCTGGTATGAGTGTGCATAGGACACAATATTTCGCCAATCGATCACGTTGCCATCATCAAGTGCGCTGATCTACTGACTGGCGGTGGGCCAGGCGTGAGGGAGGAGGGGGATTGTACTATATACTGGATGATCAAAATGTCAGTATAAATTTGAAAACTGAATTAATCACGGAATAATGTAGATAGAGAGGTACAAATTGACACACATGCTTGGAATGACATGGGGTTTCGTTACAACAAAAAAATACAAAAGTTCAAAAAATGTCCGACAGATGCCGCTTCATCTGATCAAAATAGTAATAATTAGCATAACAAAGTAAGACAAAGCAAAGATGATGTTCTTTACAGGAAATTTATTTATTTATTTATTTATTTACACGTCAAGTTCCGTAGGACCAAATTGAGGAGCAAATCTCCAAGGTCATGGAACGTGTCAGTACACGAACTTACAACATAACAGTAATAACAGATAAAAATAAATGTTCATGAACCTGCAAGAAAATCAGTCGATAAGTTTAAGCAAACGCTATCAGCTATACAATGAGAATCAGCTTAATTTTTCAAGGGACTCCTCGACAGAATAAAAGGAGTGACCCATGAGGAAACTCTTCAGTTTCAAATTGAAAGTGCATGGATTACTGCTAAGATATTTGAATTCGAGTGGCAGCTTATTGAAAATGGATGCAGCAGTATACTGCACACCTTTTTGCACAAGAGTTAAGGAAGTCCGATCCAAATGGAGGTTTGATTTCTGCCGAGTATTAACCGAGTGAAAGCTGCTTATTGTTGGAAATAAACCAATATTGGTAACAAGAAACGACAATAAGGAATATACATATTGAGAGGCCAATGTCAAAATACCCAGACTCGTGAACAGAGGTCGACAAGAGGTTCGTGAACTCACACCACTTATTGCCCGAACCGCCCGTTTCTGAGCCAAAAATATCCTTCTAGAATGGGAAGAGTTACCCCAAAACATAATACCATACGACATAAGTGAATGAACATAAGCAAAGTAGACTAATTTACGTGTCGAAGTATCACCCACTTTCGATACCGTTCGAATAGTGAAAATGGCAGTATTAAGTATTTGAACAAGATCCTGAACGTGGGCTTTCCACGACAGCTTACTATCTATCTGAACACCTAGGAATTTGAACTGTTCAGTTTCACTAATCATATGCCCGTTCTGTGAGATTAAAACGTCAGGTTTTGTTGAATTGTGTGTTAGAAACCGTAAAAACTGAGTCTTACTGTGATTTAACGTTAGTTTATTTTCTACAAGCCATGAACTGAGGTAATGTACTGCACTACTTGAAACCGAGTCAATGTTGCACACAACATCCTTTACTACCAAGCTAGTGTCATCAGCAAACAGAAATATTTTAGAGTTACCCATAATACTAGAGGGCATATCATTTATATAAATAAGGAACAGGAGCGGCCCCAACACTGATCCCTGGGGCACCCCCCACTTGACAGTACCCCACTCAGATCCCACATCACAGCCGTTATCAACATTGTGAATAATGACATTTTGCTGCCTGTTGCTAAAGTAAGAGGTGAACCAACTGTGAGCTACTCCCCTTATTCCGTAATGGCCCAACTTCTGGAGCAATATTGTGAGATCAACACAATCAAATGCCTTTGTTAAATCAAAAAATACGCCAAGCGTTCGAAACTTTTTGTTTAGGCCTTCCAGTACCTCACAGAGAAAAGAGAATATAGCATTTTCAGTTGTTAAACGACTTCGAAACCCGAACTGTACATTTGATAGCAAATCGTGTGATATAAAATGATCAATTAACCTTACATACACAGCCTTTTCGATAACTTTTGCAAACACTGATGGCACAGAAATAGGTCTAAAATTATCTACATTATCCCTTTGTCCCTTTTTATAAAGCGGCTTTACTACTGTGTACTTTAATCGCTCAGGAAACTGACCATTCCTAAAGGAAAAATTACAAATATGGCGAAATACAGGGCTAACATGTGCAGCACAGTACTTTAATATTCTACTAGACACTCCATCATAACCATGAGAGTCATTAGTCTTCAGTGATTTAATTATTGACTCAATCTCCCTCTTGTCTGTATCACAGAGGAGTGTTTCAGACGTCAATCTCGGAAAGGCATTTGCTAAGAAATTTATATGATTTCCTGTAGAAACTAAATTTTTATTCAATTCACCAGCAATGCTCAGAAAATGGTTGTTAAATACTGTACATATATCCGATTTATCAGTAACAGAAATATTATTACTGCGAACTGACTTTATATCATCAACTTTGTGCTGCTGACCAGACACTTCCTTCACAACTGACCATATGGCTTTAATTTTATCCTATGAATTAGCTATTCTATTTGCATACCACATACTTTTTGCCTTGATAATAACATTTTTAAGCACCTTACAATACTGTTTGTAATGGGCTACTGTAGCTTCATTGTGACTACTTCTAACATTTTGATATAATTCCCGCTTTGTTCTACATGAAATCCTTATCCCACTAGTCAGCCAACTGGGCTGTCCTTTACTGCTAGTATCCCGTTTAGAATGTTCTAATGGAAAGCAACTCTCAAAGAGCATGAGAAATGTGTTATGGAAAGCATTGTATTTATCATTTATATTATCGGCACTATAAACATCTTGCCACTCTTGTTCCTTAACAAGTTTAGAAAAACTCTCTATTGCTGTTGGATTAACTTTCCTACGTAGTTTGTAATTAAATACGACATTGGTTTGAGTACAAAAACCTTTTAGTTTTAAAATTTGTGCATCATGTTCTGAAAGGCCATTCACTCTTTTACTAACAGAATGCCCATCTAGTAATGAAGAATGAATAAAAGTATTGTCTATGACTGTGCTACTGTTCCCCTGCACCCTACTTGGAAAAAACACAGTTTGCATCAGATCATATGAATTTAGGAGATCTACCAACATCCTTTTTCTTACACAATCATGTACAAAATTAATATTGAAGTCACCACATATAAGTACTTTCTGGTACTTCCTACAAAGTGAATCAAGAACCCTCTCTAGCTTAAGCAAAAATGCTCTGAAGTCGGAGTTAGGGGACCTATAAACAACAGCAATTAGAAGTTTAGTTTCACTAAATTCAACTAATGCTGCACAACTTTCAAATATCTGTTCAGTGCAGTGTCGTGATACGTCTATGGACTCAAATGAAATACTGTTTTTTACGTACAGAGCCACTCTCCCACCCCGCAAGGAACTCCTCGAGAAACAGCCAGCTAATCTGTAGCCTGGTAAAGGAAGCCTCTGAATTATCAAATTATTTAAGTCGTGCTCTGATATACCAATAATTTCAGAGTTAACATCTATTAGCAGTTCACTAACTTTATCTCTAATACCTCTTATATTTTGATGAAATATGCTAATTCCTTCTCTACTTGGAAGCATTACATCCTCTGCAGGTGAGCCCTTAGTTAGAGGCACTTCCTTTAAGCAGGTATACCTATCAGCTGACTTCAGTCTAAAAAAGGTGCAGCTCTAACACCAACTACTACAGGAATTTTTCCATGAGTGACACCACTACCACCACCACCACCCACTACACTGTCACCTAAAAGCTTAGCCAGTCTCCCCTTCCCATACCTATTGAGGTGCAGGCCATGCCTAGTGAAACCCCATCTACTGATAGACCCAACTGGCACCACTGAGATGTGATCCATGCCCTCCGCCATCAGTGCCCTCCCCAGCCCCACATTAACGCGCCTAACAGCCGCATTAAGGTGAGGCCGATCATGACGCTGAAACAGTTGCACGAAATGCACATTAGTGCCACCAGTTTGAGTAGCTATCTTAACCAAGTCACCACTGACATCATATTCCCCGTCCATATCGAGACTGTTCACTGCTCCACCCACTATCACTACCTCATCCTCTTTCGTAAAATTCTTACATAACTCCCCTATGCTTTCAGTCACCTGAGCCAACCCTGCACTAGGCTTCATAATGCTGGTGACCTGGTACTCACTCCCAAGCACTTCCTGCAACTGTTGGCCTACACCTCTACCGTGGGAACTACCTAGCAGCAGAACCTTCTTTCTGCTAGACTTTGCAACTAACCTAGGCCTCCTAATTGCTGAGGACTGCTGCAATTTACCTACATCTACGGCTACACGAAGCTCCTCTTCACTCAACTCTGACAGTTGGTCGTATGTATTGCATATATGCAAAGTAAAACTATCTGAATACCTCCTCTTCCTAGCTACCTTCTTGCCAACTGCCAGTTCCCATTCCCCACCACCCTTCACCCTCCTCAACCTATCTAGTTCCTCCTTTGCGCATTGTAACTGCACCTGAAGGGCACAGATCTTACGCTCCTGCTTCTCTATTGACTTGTTTCTACTACATATTCTACATTCCCAGGAGAGGATCTCCCTAAAATGACCACTGGCTTCCCCACTGCATTCCCCCCAATGAAAATACTTTGAACAAATCCCACACCGTAATCAACTACTCACAAACCTACGACAGAGCCCACACTTTTCACTCATGATAAAATTTTACAGTTACTGAAAAAAACTATACGTCTACGTTACAAAAGTTCAGTTACACCAGTAGAACTATTTAAGAACTAACAATAATGATCTCGAAATTCTCTGTCTACTAAGAAAGCAGCTACTTGTATTAATACTACTACAACACAGCCGATACCGATACCAGCAAAACTTCACAAAATTATTAGCTAAAACCAAAAAATTAAAACGACCACTGTAACACTAAGCGAAGTTAAAACACTAAATGAAAATTTTACTGAAATATTTCACTAGAAAGAATAATAAACGTCAGTTGAAAACTAAAGCACTAAATTTACTAAACGACTTCAGCACACTGAAAACTCTATAAAACACAGCGAGCGAACGATTACAAAAGTTTATTAAGTCGTTATTTCGCCACAAACGGCACGCAACAGCGCTGAAATCTATTAAATTTAATAACTGTATTACAGAGTACAAATAAGTTTGTCAGTACTTAGCTTATAACCCATACAGTTGCAGTGCACGCCGCAAAATGTAAACACACTACTGAGGCGCGAGGCTTAGACGAACGACGAAAGCAGACTCACAAATGCTCAATATGTCCACCATCATTCCTCAACAATAGCCGTAGTCGAGGAATAATGTTGTGATCTGCACTGTAAAGCATGTCCGGAGTTATGGTGAGGCATTAGCGTCGGATGTTGTCTTTCAGCATCCCTAGAGACGTCGGTCGATCACGATACACTTGCGACTTCAGGTAATCCCAAAGCCAATAATCGCACGGGCTGAGGCCTGGGGACCTGGGAGGCCAAGCATGACGAAAGTGGCGGCCGAGCACACGATCATCACCAAACGACGCGCGCAAGAGATCTCTCACGCGTCTAGCAATGTGGGGTGGTTCTAATAAAACCCCATGTCATTCCAAGCATGTGTGTCAATTTTTACCTCTCTGCCTACATTATTCCGTAGTTTATTAAGTTTTCAAATTTATACTGACTTTTTGATCACCCGGTATACCTGGCGCCAGCCCACCGACGGTCAGTACATCAGCGCACCTGATGATGGCAACGTAGTCGATTGAAGAAATATTGTGTCCTATGCACACTCATACCAGGCTGTTCACCCGAGATTTATTTCATCATCCTCTCCCTTGCTTCCTTGCGGTATTAGACTCTAGACATATATTCATTTTTCTGGATTTGTGGACTGGCTCATGTTTGTATCTTCTCAGTAAAAATCTTTTTCAGCTGCTAAAAATATCCCCCGTCTCATTCAAATAATATTACGAAACGAATCTCGATCTTGAAATCTATGTGCTGAAGAACCTTATTTCAGACTGCTGGTAATCAATGCGAAACCGACATTATGTATATTACACATGTGCAGATTGGCCTTTATACATCATACCTTAACTTTTTTCAAATTAAAACCGAAAATGGCATGAAAATTCAACTGAGTTAACGAATAACTTCTGGTATGTACTTCAGATTGTTTTACAGCATTGCGTACGGTTCCTCTAGCAGCAGTTCGCTATTAAAGCCATCGTCCATCCAGAATCTTCTTTGCGATTTTCTCCGCACTTCTTCTTTCGTTAAGGAAGTGTGTGGTTTACGAGCCAAATAAAGGGTACTACGGCTGCTGGAGAGCGCTGACAGCTCAAATCACGTTAAACAGCTTGCGCCGTGTGCCGACAGCGTTGTCTCTCGTGAGGTCGGATGTACCGTCCGTGCCCACGTCAGCGTTAGCTTCCTCGTCCAGTGTGAGGACGGCTGATGCGTGGATCGCCGTGTCGTGCACTAAGTTATCGTAATCCAGTCAAATCTTTGTCTGTCTTCCGAGAACAAGTAATGGATTTCCCGCAACCGTCTGTGTCATCGCCCACCATTTGCCACTGGACTAGGGAATTACCGTTCCGTGGGTAGAGTACCATTAAGATCAAAACACAATCGACTGTGTTTGTAGTAGAGCTATGCTCTACCAACACGACGGTTCGGTAGTTTTGGTACTCTACATAAATGACGTATCAAATGGTACGATTACCGGTAGCATTGGTACCATCAGTAGGAAAAGAAAAGTAACTGAATGAGTAAGAGAGGGACTGGGAACCGAAAACTTCTATTTGCTTCATGTTCGTTTGTTTGTTTGTTTTGCACATAATTATAACCACACAAATGGTTCAAATGGCTCTAAGCACTATGGGTCTTAACATCTGAGGTCATCAGTCCCCTAGACTACTTAAACCTAACTAACATCACACACGTCCACGCCCGAGGAAAGATTCGAACCTGCGACCGTAGCAGCAGCGCGATTCCAGACTAAAGCTCCTAGAACCGCTTGGCCACAGCGGCCGGCTATAACCGCACATCATGCAATGTTAGTCCATTGCGCGTATTTTGCATCCCTACAGGGCAAAATTGCATTTTATAACTAATAAAAGTTAGCCGATCGTGTAACTTCTGAGGTTTCATGTAACCAACATATTACTTTGGGTGCAAGTACAGTTTATATGCAAAAATTATTAGCCGCCCGGTGCAGCCGAGTCCTCCCTCGGGCATGGGTGTGTGGTAAGCCTAGGGACCCATGGTTTCAGAAGTTTGGTGCCATAGGATCTTACCACAAATTTCCAAAATACAATCATCGTTGTTATTTGGCACTCAGTAGAACGTTGTACAACGTGATGAAATACAAGTGTTTCCCGTTATTGATAAATGGGAAGGTTGTCATTAATAACAGAAACTCGTTTTACATAATTAGGCGTAGTATTGAAGAGATGTTTGATATATTACTGTTTTGCGGATTTTTTTTTTAATTTTGCCCTATTGTTGAATAAATTTCGATTCCTAGCGCTGTACAGGGTGAATGAAAATTCTCGCACTCGCATTTCGCAGCGCGATTCTTTTCACACTAACAATACAAAAATCTCTGTCACAAAATTTCATTCTCCGCATATTTATCGTACTAAATAGACGTTAAAGATTAGCAATATGGCAACAATATAATCAGTGTAAATACTTCTGTAAGAAGTGCCCATTATTTCTGTGCAGATGGCACACTGGATAGCCTTTTGGGTTAGCATGCTAGAGGTCGAGGGTTCGACTCAAGGGTCGAGGTGTATTTGTTTTTATTTGCTAAATGTAGTGTGTGTGGTACGGTATTTGGCGACTTAATCGTCCTACAGCGATTACAATGGTCTTCTACGAAACGTTTGCACTTATGTACTACGAATTCATAGTTGGTAGTACAATCTTTTTCATTGGTCAGCTTTTCAAGAAGTTTTTTGCACATCGTGGACGCGAACTGTTTCGCACCATTCCATCTACTAGATTCCAAATCTGTCTCCTGTTTACCCTCCCCAACAGGTCCCATCGATTAGTACCAACTATTATTCTTGCCACGTTCAGGTCCGTTAATTTCCTTTGGCTCTTACGTCCCAGTAGGGATAGTAACATGCTTTAAATTTAATTTTCAAACTCGGTAGCCATTTGTGTATACTATCACCATTAGACCACTAATTAGGCCTTTCAGCATGCGGTCTGATAAGCGCATGCTGTTTAGTATCTCCATGCGATTCTATTATTATTATTATTATCATTGCTATCATCATCAGTTGAAATGGGCAAACATCGCCTCCATTACCGTTAGGGAAACAGTGCATTTCGAAAAAGAACATTTCACAATAAGCAGCGTCGGGATAAATGATGCAAAATAAAAGTGTAAGACAGGTGATGCACATTAGGTGGAACAGCCCGCTGAGAATAATGACGTGTTTATACTGTATTTGCTGTTCACCAGATAGGGACTAGCTGCAAGCGGAGCAACGCACCAGTAACGGACTCCATGTACATTTGTACACATGTCGCCAGCCGGAGTCGCCGAGCGCTTCTAGGCGTTACAGTGTGGAATCGCGTGGCCGCTGCGGTCGCAGGTTCGAATCCTGCCTCGGGCATGGATGTGTGTGATGTCCCTAGGTTAAATAGGTTTAAGTAGTTCTAAGTACTAGGGGACTGATGACCTCAGAAGTTAAGTCCCATAGTGCTCAGAGCCATTTTTTGTACACATGTCGTATTTTCTTCTTTCATTATTGTAGAACAGTGTAGCACACGTGTGGCTTACACAAATGATGAATATGTGGATATGCTCCTGGCCCTTGGTGCATCTGATAACCGGGCTGGTGTAGCAGCTTATGAATATGCTGCTAGATATCCTGGTCGACGTCATCCAGATAATGTGTTTCATTATCTGGAGCTTCGTCTCCCCCGAGACATGTTTTCTCCTTCCACCATCTTGTGACAGAGGTCATCCACGGACTCGCCGTTCTCCAGCTACTGAGGAAGCCATACTGGAGGTGAAAATGAAATGACGTGTGGCTACGGACTCCCGTCCGGTAGATCGGTCGCCTGATGCCAGTTTTTTCAGTTGACGTCATTTCGGCGAGTTGCGCGTCATTGGGGATAAGATGATGATGAAGACAGTACAACACCCAGTCCCTGAGCGGAGAAAATCTTCCACCCATCCGGGAATCGATTCCGGGCCCCTTTACAAGACTTTTTCTACTATCTCATTTTGCCCTACATTGTTCGTTGTATTTGTTCGATGCGGAGGTCCCATGACATCCGTTCAGGTTCTTCGTTGAGTGCTGGCACCACTCAGCTATTGGAGGTCACAGGGCTACTACCTCAACAACCCCAGTGAAGTACACGTAGAGATACAAGTCAGCCGAATGTCTCACAATGCGTGGTCGTTGACGTGCTGCGCAAGCTTATGCTGCGCCCCTGCCATTATTCTTTAACGCAAAACCTGCATCCTGCAAATCGCAGTCTATGGGTAAAATTCTGTGAATGGTTCCAACAACAACAGGGAGCCGACGACAACTTCATAAACACTGTAATATGTTCGGATGAAGCAGCCTTCACTCGTGAGGGTATCTTCAATATTCACAATGCCCACCTTTGGTGTGACATTAACCTGCACGTCACCCGCGAACGTGGATGTCAGGTCCGCTTTAGCATCAACATTGGGCCGGAATATTGTGAGACAGGAGTTTCGTTCCTGCTTGGTGACTGACTGGTCAAATGTACAAATGTACTATGCATTCCTTTCTAAGTATTTTCATGACACACTTAAAGATGTTTCACTTCATGTTCGGCAGAGGTTATAGTTCCAACATGATGGTGCACCTCCACACTTTGGAATTAATGTGCGACGGTGTTCAGGCAGAACATTTCCAGGAAAATGGGTCGGACGGGGAGGTCCTGTTGTACGGCCTCCACGTTCATCTGATCTAAATGCCCTGGTTTCTTCCTGTGGAGACACTTGAACGAGCAAGTGTATTCTACTCCGGCAACACAGGTAGAAGATCTGATGGCGTGTGTTCATGCTGCTCTTGTATCTGTGGATTCAGCCACGTTGCGTGTATGATCCAGCAGGTTGCGCACTGGCTGGACGTGCAGGGGGGTCGCTTTGTGATCTGTTCTGAGGACGATGTATTCTTTTGTAAACGTCATGCGGTCATTGATATGGAAATTATTATTGTCACTAGTTGGTAATGTGTTATATCTGAGCGGACGTACTGCAAGTAGCATAAATGACTAGTAGATTTTGTGTTATTTAACTGTGCAATCATCTTTAGCATCGCTAAATTGATATTGTTTTTTTAATTATTCCATCCTGTGACAGGTCATTTGTTTCAACTATGTATTTCTTACTTTTGTGACGACGTTTTCGTTACGCCTACTGTTACAAAGCACTGTACTATGTAAATGTCGGATACGTGTGGCTTAAGAAATGGTGTACACTGCGGTATTATATGGCTGAATCGAACTGACAAATAAAAACAAATACACCTCTACACAGATTCGAACCGTCGACCTACAATACGCTAACCCAAAACGCTATCCACAGCACTAACTACACAGCACTACCCCTAATTTCTGAGAGAGGTAGTTACTGTACACGTGATTACAGTGTGGCCAGACTGCCAGTCTTTATCGTCCATTTACTGCCGGAAATACATTCCTGGAAATTGAAATAAGAACACCGTGAATTCATTGTCCCAGGAAGGGGAAACTTTATTGACACATTCCTGGGGTCAGATACATCACATGATCACACTGACAGAACCACAGGCACATAGACACAGGCAACAGAGCATGCACAATGTCGGCACTAGTACAGTGTATATCCACCTTTCGCAGCAATGCAGGCTGCTATTCTCCCATGGAGACGATCGTAGAGATGCTGGATGTAGTCCTGTGGAACGGCTTGCCATGCCATTTCCACCTGGCGCCTCAGTTGGACCAGCGTTCGTGCCGGACGTGCAGACCGCGTGAGACGACGCTTCATCCAGTCCCAAACATGCTCAATGGGGGACAGATACGGAGATCTTGCTGGCCAGGGTAGTTGACTTACACCTTCTAGAGCACGTTGGGTGGCACGGGATACATGCGGACGTGCATTGTCCTGTTGGAACAGCAAGTTCCCTTGCCGGTCTAGGAATGGTAGAACGATGGGTTCGATGACGGTTTGGATGTACCGTGCACTATTCAGTGTCCCCTCGACGATCACCAGTGGTGTACGGCCAGTGTAGGAGATCGCTCCCCACACCATGATGCCGGGTGTTGGCCCTGTGTGCCTCGGTCGTATGCAGTCCTGATTGTGGCGCTCACCTGCACGGCGCCAAACACGCATACGACCATCATTGGCACCAAGGCAGAAGCGACTCTCATCGCTGAAGACGACACGTCTCCATTCGTCCCTCCATTCACGCCTGTCGCGACACCACTGGAGGCGGGCTGCACGATGTTGGGGCGTGAGCGGAAGACGGCCTAACGGTGTGCGGGACCGTAGCCCAGCTTCATGGAGACGGTTGCGAATGGTCCTCGCCGATACCCCAGGAGCAACAGTGTCCCTAATTTGCTGGGAAGTGGCGGTGCGGTCCCCTACGGCACTGCGTAGGATCCTACGGTCTTGGCGTGCATCCGTGCGTCGCTGCGGTCCGGTCCCAGGTCGACGGGCACGTGCACCTTCCGCCGACCACTGGCGACAACATCGATGTACTGTGGAGACCCCACGCCCCACGTGTTGAGCAATTCGGCGGTACGTCCACCCGGCCTCCCGCATGCCCACTATACGCCCTCGCTCAAAGTCCGTCAACTGCACATACGGTTCACGTCCACGCTGTCGCGGCATGCTACCAGTGTTAAAGACTGCGATGGAGCTCCGTATGCCACGGCAAACTGGCTGACACTGACGGCGGCGGTGCACAAATGCTGCGCAGCTAGCGCCATTCGACGGCCAACACCGCGGTTCCTGGTGTGTCCGCTGTGCCGTGCGTGTGATCATTGCTTGTACAGCCCTCTCGCAGTGTCCGGAGCAAGTATGGTGGGTCTGACACACCGGTGTCAATGTGTTCTTTTTTCCATTTCCAGGAGTGTGTATGGAGGACTAAATTTTGTGAGAGACTATTTTGTATTTCTTGTACGTGAGGAATCGCGCTGCGAAGTCTGAATGCGCGAGGTTTTATTCACCTCGTATGATAAATCTGTATTGTTTCCTTTAGTTTTACTACAGCATCCCTCTGTTTCATGTTGTGATACAACAATTTTCGAATAAAACGTGAATTAATAAACATCACAATTTCAACTTAGTTGCAGAATCTGTTTATTTTTAAGTAAGAGACAGAAGGATAACTATGCAGAACAAACGTATTTTGTAGGTTACCCAACCCTTTATATATCCTCGCTCAGTGTGTAGACGGTTCACCGCTTCCGGTTTTCTGGTAGGACAGTGGTTGCATACTTTAGGAGAAAGATCGTAAGGAGGTAACGCCTGATAAATATGCAGCACACGTTACATGTACGTGTAAATAATGCGGGTACGACCTCAACTGACCAAAGCTGCTACGAAAACTACTGTAGTTATGATTACTTATAACAGTCTCTAGTTTGGAGGGATACCATGACAGGAAGCATTGTGATCAGTGATGAATCGCGGTTCTTCACTTCACCAGAAGCTCATCTTCGGCAAGTATAGTAACAATCTCGGGAAAGAGGTAACCTATAGATCACAAGACTTTGTGCAAACATGAGGTCATTTTGCCGTCACACGCACTTATCGAACACCTCAGGAACTGCTACCAACTTTCGTTAACATTGGATGCTAGTTGGTTCAGAAAAGCCATATCGGATTTCGTAATTTCGTATCGTACCTTTCATGTTATGAAAATATGCCATATGGAGAGAATGGTTCACTGAAGATTTCTAAAAACACGTCATTCTTGGTACGAGAATGAGATTTTCACTCTGCAGCGGAGTGTGTGCTGATATGAAACTTCCTGGCCGATTGTGTGCCGAACCGAAACTCGAACTTGGGAACTTTGCCTTTCGCGGGCAAGTGCTCTATCATCTGAGCTACCCAAGCACGACTGACGCCCCCTCCCCACAGCTTTATTTCCGCCAGTACTCGTCTCCCACCTTCCGAACTTCACAGAAGCTCTCCTGTGAACCTTTCGGAATTAGCACTCCTGGAAGAAAGGATATTGAGGAGACATGGCTTAGCCAAAGCCTGGGGGATGTTTCCAAAACGAGATTTTCACTCTTCAGCGGAGTGTGCACCGATATGAAATTTCCTGGCAGATTAAAACTGTGTGCCGAACCGAGAGTCGAACTAACAACCTTTGCCTTTCGCGGGCACGTGCTCTACCACTGGCCTGCGAAAGGCAAATGTCCCGAGTTCGAGTCTCGGTTCGGCACACGGTTTTAACCTGCCAGGAAGTTTCATTCTTGGTACGATTTGGTATAATTAAATGTCAAATAATGACAAAGTCAAAAGCTTCATGAGGTCTAAGTTACAGTACAAAATGCAACCTTTCGCTAGTTATTCGTTTTGTTGTGATTATAAGCGTTGAGTTACAGATTATAACGTACAGACTTATAGAAGGTCTAGAAGGTTGCCTCCTGCCGTAGCTCAACTTTTGTTTCACGTTCATGTTTCTGAAAGGTTCTGCGACGACGTTATTAAGTTAGTCGAAGCATGTTCTGTAATAGTCGATATTGTGTGAATATAACAATGCTCTCTCTCTCTCTGCCTCTCCCTCTAAATCTCCCTGCTCCCTCTCTCAGGAGTAAACAAACACGCAAAATCAAATGGCTCTGAGCACTATGGGACTCAACTGCTGAGGTCATTAGTCCCCTAGAACTTAGAACTAGTTAAACTTAGCTAACCTAAGGACATCACAAACATCCATGCCCGAGGCAGGATTCGAACCTGCGACCGTAGCGGTCTTGCGGTTCCAGACTGCAGCGCCTTTAACCGCACGGCCACATCGGCCGGCTACAAACACGCAGATGCAAGTAAATATTCAGAACTCTTTGATCCACTGGTAAAAGGAACTATCACTCAAAATAAGAAGCATAGAGTAGTTTGACGCATTTTCAAAAGAATTAATCGGTAACTTAGTCTCAGCCCTCTATAAAGTATAAAAGATAATTTTCGAGCTGTTTGTTTTAGGACACTTCCTTGCCAAGCAAACATGTCTTCTATACACATGTGGAGTTTGTTCCTCCGGACGTGTTTGAAAGAACAGGCACCTTATACACACATATAATTAAAGGGAGGACGGTCAATGGCCGGCCGCGGTAGTCTCGCGGTTCTAGGCGCGCAGTCCGGAACCGTGCGACTGCTACGGTCGCAGGTTCGAATCCTGCCTCGGGCATGGATGTGTGTGATGTCCTTGGGTTAGTTAGGTTTAAGTAGTTCTAAGTTCTAGGGGACTGATGAACACAGCAGTTGAGTCCCATAGTGCTCAGAGCCATTTGAGCCATTTGACGGTCAATGATCTCTTCATTGCCAATGTACCCAGGCTCGACCTCTTACGGGAATCGGCGAAACGCTGCGAGCTATGAGGATAATGGGCAAGAGGCACTACATCATTAGTGTGTGGATAAAGTGACAATTTGGGTCTGACGGGAGGTATGCTGGAGCAGTCCGTGCAGGGGCGCTGACCTCTCTACGCGGATGGTGCAGTGGTCGACACATCTGTCTGGTGAGCAGGAGACGCAGCGTCGAATACCAGTGCGGTATACATTTTCAGCTTTCCACATTGATGTAAATCAATGCCCTTTCCCAGACAAAGTCTGTAATTCCTTTGTGCCTTAAAAATGTCTTCAGTTAAAGTACGTCTAACGACTGATATGACGTTTTTCGTATTTTCGGTACAACTAATTTTACCAACACTCAAACGTTTTCGAGAGATCCACGACGTTTTGGTGTTTGGAAACAGTATTTGTTCATTAGGCATAAAGTAAATGAGCCGTTGCTGTAATTCGTCTGCTAGAATGGCTGCCCATCCTTTCTAATTACAGACTCCTGAAACTTGTTTTCAGAGTTGCTGAAAGTAAGTTTATTTTGTTGAGACACCTTAATTAAAATGGCTCTGAGCACTAAGGGACTTAATATCTGTGGTCATCAGTCCCCTAGAACTTAGAACTACTTAAACCTACCTAACCTGAGGACATCACACACATCCATGCCCGAGGCAGGATTCGAACCTGCGACCGTAGCGGTCACGCTGTTCCAGACTGTAGCGCCTAGAACCGCACGGCCACAACGGCCGGCCACACACCTTAATTAACACTGTTTAATATGTACGTTATTCGATTCAACTGTAGCTAGCTTCAGCTTTTCTTTGCTTATAAATCAGTAAGTCGTCTCACTTTCTGGGCTTGATGAAGGCATATTAGGAAAAGTAGTACAACTTTTTCAGTAAGTTTCGGAGTTATTGGCAACACTTTTAATTCTACCTTACCTACAGTCCATTTCACACGAATGCAGAACTTTATATACAACGTAACTTCGAGGTTAACGTAGTCTACAGAAATGTAAAAGTGTAACTTCCAGTTTTGTTTGTTTGTGATGAATGAATGTTATTGTTCCGATCGCCATGTTCAAGTGGCTCTGAGCATTGTGGAACTTAACATCTGAGGTCATCACTCCCCTTGAACTTAAAACTACTTAAACCTTACTAACCTAAGGACATCACACATATCCATGCCCGAGGCGGATTCGAACCTGCGATCGTAGCAGTCGCGCGGTTCCGGACTGAAGTGCCTAGAACCACTCGGCCCCCACGGCCGTCTCAACGCCATGTTAATTTCTGATATTGTGGACCGAATGATCACGAAATTCGGTATAGCGTGTGACGTGAAAAAGACTTCACGTTTGCACGAAGTGCTGCGAAGTGCAGGGTGCCCCAGAAGAGGTATATATTTTCAATTTTTCTGGAGAGACACAGCGGTGTTACGCCTGGCGTTATGGTGTGCGAAGCCATTGAATACGACTAGAGGTTACGACTGGCAGCTATTGAGGGAACTCTGACGGCCCAACGGTACATTACAGACGTCCTGCGTCCCACTGTGTTACATCTCATGTGATGGTAAAGTGGTGTCATTTTTCTTCAGGAAAATGCTCGTCCACACATCGACTATGTCCGCCGCATGGCATCAGCAATATATGGGTCATTTCACTACCTTTTAATTACATAAAAAGTTTTGTGTGAAGATTTACACGCTTATTCCAGCACCAACGCAAATATTTGTAATGGATGTTATTCTGTTTTACTGACGGTTACGCGTAACATGTTACCTGACATGAGCTTCTGTGCTCTGAAATTTGTCGTGGCCATTATGTGATTTTGCGTGTCCATGTACTTCTGAAGAAGACAGTTTTACATTACGGTTGAAACCAAGATCCAGGGTTGATAATAAACCTTTTCAGCTGCAACTGGTTGGCTGACTTTCTCTAACCATTCATTTACATTCACTGTTGCTGATCAGCAGGCACCAGGCAAAAGGAGGTCCGACACGATATTAGGAGAAATCCCTTCACTTCTGTCATCTCAGTTGAGCCGTGGTAAAAATTGCTGTTTTGAAGAGCGCGTTGTGTGAAGCAGTCTCCTTCCGTTGCTGGCGGTGGCGTCGCTATGGCAATCGCAGCTCTGGTGTCTCCCTCTGGTAGGAAAGGGGAAAGGATGCCTGTTCACGTGCATTTAAGGGGCGCTATGAGCTCGGCAGGGAGTCAATCTGGCAAGCTGAATCTAGTCAGGTGGTCAACCGGCTCAGTGTCGGGCAGTCAGTGTCTGTCTGTCGGTCTGCCGTACGTTAAGGTGGTCAGTCGGAGCGAGGCTAGGTCAGTCTCGCGTCACCAGTTGCTGGTCTGTATCTCGTTTGCATTTGTGCGGCAGTTAGTGTCTGTCTGTCGTCGGAGTGCTAGTATGCCTGTCGTTTGGATCAAACTTTAAAGCCAGAAAATGAGAGTCTTGCCACTCCGCCAGTAACAGAACTCAGCTAGTGGTCACCCAGTCGGGGCTGAGTTCCTGCATCTGAGTCTGCGCGTTAGGCCGCCAGTCTGCTCGAGTTGCTCGGGCAACGGTCATTGGCGGTTGGATCGGTCGGTTGGTCGGTCGCTCACTGAGACACGAGGTGACTTGTCAGCCTTGAGCGTCGGCGCATGTGAGGTCCCCACGTGAGTCCAGTGGGCAGCGCAGTATAGAAAGGGGTAGTGGCTTCGCGGTTCACACGAGAGCAACAGGAGCGAAACCACGACATCGGGCTGGCCGGGGCGAGCTGCGACGCCGTGAGACGGCAGATCGGTGCGCCTTCGTGCGTCCGTTGATGCGGCTGGCAGGGGACGGTTCGGGAGAGCGTTGGGGGTGCTGCGCCAGGTCTTCGCCAGTAGTAGCAGTTTATTAGAAGTTAAGTGATTGGAGATATGTTGCTTCACTTACTTGTTAAATTTTACTTGTTTTCTTGGTGAGCTCACCGGCCGCTTTGTTTTGGGG
Source organism: Schistocerca nitens (assembly GCF_023898315.1). Taxonomy (NCBI): domain Eukaryota; kingdom Metazoa; phylum Arthropoda; class Insecta; order Orthoptera; family Acrididae; genus Schistocerca; species Schistocerca nitens. Next base: position 418,644,773 of record NC_064615.1, read on the forward strand.
TCGTTCCACCATTCTTCTCCGTTTGCCCACCGGCGGGAAGGTGGTTATTTGTGAATTGGGTGGTCCGTTTTTCCCTTGTGGAATTGGGGACGCTTAGAGCAATCTGCGGTTCGGGTTGTTTAGTAACCCCCCCCCCCCCCTCCCCTGTCAATCTGCCATAAGTTAATAGCTGCCTCTGTCATCTTGTCGGATTCGGTTAACGAATTTAAAGCTTAAAGACCGAATTCTTGAATTATGTTTTTATCTTGCCTACCATCTTGCGACGTGGTATATGTGTAATGTACAGCATGTTGTACATTTTATGTAAGTCTGCATTTTATGGGTTTTATTTAAATAGTCATTTTAGGTTATAAGGTTGCCACCCTTCCACGGTAAGAGCCCTTTAAAAAAAAATTGCACGTTCGGTGGCAAATAACTTCGGTGTTGTACCATTTCCATCCCTCTTATGGGGTTCATAGTTTACGTGTTTATGTGAATTGTTAAAAAAGTTTTTAGTTTAAAGTAATCTGGTGTGTTGCAGATTTGCACCAGTGTACTCTTTCAGAGGTTGTTGTGAGCGGTCATGGCTACGGCCGTGTTGAAAGGGAGCAGGCAAGCTTCTCAGCCCGAAGGCTGATACTGTTAATATTGTTCTTTCTGCCTCTAAATAAAACTGTAACTTGATATTTCGAAGGTGCTTTTCTACTTATAATTTTAAATCTGTTTTTGAAAAAGCTTTTAGGTATAAAATTAACATTTGTTAAAAATAATTTCACTTTCCATCAGTTACTTCCTGGCAACTACTTCCACACTCACCTAGTGTGATGGCTCAAATGGTTCAAATGGCTCTGAGCACTATGGGACTCAACTGCTGAGGTCATTAGTCCCCTAGAACTTAGAACTAGTTAAACCTAACTAACCTAAGGACATCACAAACATCCATGCCCGAGGCAGGATTCGAACCTGCGACCGTAGCGGGCTTGTGGTTCCAGACTGCAGCGCCTTTAACCGCACGGCCACTTCGGCCGGCACCTAGTGTGATTAAATGTGTTGATGTTCTCGATGAATCGCTAGTAAATAAAGTAAATTCTTTAAGAAAAGATTTTGAAAGTAAATTTACGGTTCGTCAGTGTATTCCTCTGTGTGTGAGGAATGTTTCCTGAATGTAGGGTCATACCTTTATGTTACGCCCTGCATGTGTGATTCAAATGGTTCAAATTGCCCTAAGTTCAAATGGTTCAAATGGCTCTGAGCACTATGGGACTCAACTTATGAGGTCATTAGTCCCGTAGAACTTAGAACTAGTTAAACCTAACTAACCTAAGGACATCACACACATCCACGCCCGAGGCAGGATTCGAACCTGCGACCGTAGCGGTCTCGCGGTTTCAGACTGCAGCGCCTAGAACCGCACGGCCACTTCGGTCGGCTGGCCCTAAGTACTACGGGACTTAACATCTGAGGTCATCAGTTCCCTAGACTTAGAAACTACTTAAACGTAACTAAGCTAAGGACATCACACACACCCATGACCGAGGCAGGATTCGAACCTGCGACCGTAGCAGCAGCGCGGATCCGGACTGAAGCGCCTAGAATCGCTCGGCCACAGTGGCCGGTCGTGCATGCCTGAAAGAAGAAGTAAAAGAAGGAAACCCGAGTGACTTCATGCATCATTCTCGTCCCACTGGGCTAGCTCTATAGTTTTGAGGAGGCTGCCCACAGAACAATAAACTGTCACCTTTTTTCCGTTTTTGTTTTGCTGTTCAACGTAAGAGGATAACACAAGACGCAGCAGAAAACAGAGTAAGTGGCTAGACGGGAGAGATTTCACGTAACCCGGAACATCCTCACAGGAAACAGCCACACGGCAGTCGGGAGGAAAACGACGCAGAGTCAACACGGCTGCAATAAGGCAGTGAACGACGCTGCGAAGAAAAGCAGTTCACGTGGCGTGGCGCCGCTGAATGGCTAAACAAGCGGAGTAAACACGCATAAAGAACAAGCGTGTGTGTGTGTGTGTGTGTGTGTGTGTGTGTGTGTGTAGGGGTAGTAGCGGGAGGACGCCGGCCCTGGGCGCGCCTCTGCAGGGCTGGGGCGACGCAGCCGCCGCGTGGGCGACGGTTGCGCGGCGCGCCGACAGGCGGCACTGGCGTCGCGGCGGCGAGGCGTCCGGGCGGTGGCGGCGGCGTCGGCGCTCCAGACGTGGCCGGGCAGCGCCAGCGGCACGACCACCGCCGGCGGAGACTCGCGACGCGCCGCGACGCCGACTCTTCTGCCGACGCGACGGGCGCCGCGCCTCCGACACCCGCTCGCCATCGCCAGCGCTCCGACACTGCCTCCCGACCACTTGTCACCGCCGGACTGCCAATAGCTAATGAACTGGGCGCGCTCCCGCGGACTTAGCAGCTGGCGCATCGTATATTGTTGGATTACGCCAGTGGTCGGACTGGGTAAGGTGTAGTTCGCTACCGTCGCCGTCGACGGGTGTTAGGTGCCCCGACTGCCCTCCCGCGCAGTTTCCTCGGCAGCCGCCCCCAGTACCGGCCGGCGAGACGGCAGTCGCGGCGCGCGTCGGATTGTTGGTCGCGGCGCCGGCGGAGCGCGGCCGACCGCAGGATGCGTCGCGGCTGCGGCCGCTAGCGTGGCGCGGCATGCGGCTGCTGCTGCAACTACTGGCGGTGGCCGTCGCCTCGCTGGCCGTGGCTGGCCCGCACCACGCCCGCGCGCGCGACGGTGAGTACGCCCGCCCTCGCGCCGCGCTCCTCTGCTCACACCACGTCCCTCTCACTATGCAGGTCCATCTACCCCTGTTATCCTCACGAATTTCTTTTCCAGTAAGAAGGTCAACAAAAAAATACGCTGCGCACTGCAATTACTCAAAATAATTTCATAAAACACATTTCGATAACACCTTACGTTAAGGTAGATACTTCCTGTGTCTTTCGCCTGGATTAAAAATCGCAACACATTCTTCGGCATTATTGACATGAACTGTAACAAGAAAAGTGATACACAGTATAAACTTAAAGAATTTATTGTGAAACGCCAAAATTTCTGATTTACTAGTCCAAATTTCAAGCACACAGCGACCAAATTCTGGTACGAATCGAGGCAACGAACGCAACGTACAGCTTTCTGTGGATGGCACCACAAAACTGCTAAAATCTTCATTAAGCTGCAACTAGTTTCGACACTGATGGTAAAATTTTGCGAGTTTCTAGACTACGTCATATTCCTCTTCAAAATTTTAAAATACTTGAAATTTCGATCCTTTGCCAGGAATCACCAAGGACATCGGAACACTCATGAAGATGATTCCGGGAGAGGGATCGAAACGTCCAGTACTTTTAAACTCTGAAGAGGAATGTGACCAGTTTTAAGAACTCAACTTTTACCGTAAATGACAACGACCGCAATTGTCTGCAGACATTTCGACAAATTTAAGAACATCAAATGTCATTTACATATTAAAACGGACATGCGGTATATAGTATTTGAAATTATAAAAAGTATCAAAATTGTCTGCAGCCAATCGTGGCCGTTGTCATTTGGGGTAAAATCTCAATCTTCAAAGCTAATCAAATTCCTCTTCGTGATTTTAAAATTTTCGACGTTTCGATCCCTCTACTATAATCATCCTCGGCACCACACAGATTTCCCAATTGATTCCGATCGAAGCATCAAGGTGAATAGCATTTTGTGGGATATGTCCAAATCCATTTTAAACTTGGAGGTCAGCCAGATGACGACATATTGTAGCAGACTAATATAGATGGTGGTATACATAAAAATGTCATTGGTAGAAGCTATGGAGAACAAACTAAAAAAATATTTAATGCTAAAAGGGCATCGGTCTCAGAAAATGAAAAAGTATTGAAAATATTCAGCATAAAAATTCAATGTACAGTCTGGCTACTCCCGTACACCGCCTAGAAATTGATCCCAAACACCTAAAAAAAACCACAGTCTCTATTTTCCTCATCAACTTACATAGCAAGAGTACTCAGGTATTCGCACAATAGTACTAGCAGTTCAGAAAGGCGTGTAGCATTTTGAGCTACATTACAAACAAGTACAACGTATTATGACACGACAGCAAATGACATTACAAACAGAGCTTGTAATTGCCGACGAAACAAACTGGATGCAAACTCCTCATCGTACAACTGATATGCACCTCACGAGTTTCTAGTACGAAACCTAATGTTTAGCAGCAAAATGCGACCAACATGTCGTCCATTTAACTAATTTAAGTTCACACGTATACAAATGTTTGTCAGCTACAATGCGAAACAAAACATCATTAATGGTTTGAACTCTGTTATGGGTCTGTATCTCGTCATCCTACGTTAAAAGACCTAACGTGACATACATTCTTTGACACTTCAAAGAGAGCAACCTGGAAGATTTCTGAGGTATTGTGCAAAGAGGTTGTCCATGTTCGGTTCTACCTTTCTTACACCTTGCAAGACCGGTGACTAATGACACCGCCTTTTCTTTAGTTCATTCGCAAAACATACCTTAAGTCCTCCCCTTGTATAAAACTTCTCGGCCTTTTTTACGACAGTCATCCTCACAACTTTCCGTATTTTGTATCTCTAGAAAGATACAGTATACTGCGTACCCTAATCATGACCTTCGCTAAGTATATAGACTAAGCTATTACTGAACACACCTGAATATATCACTAGCGTTTTCACGATAAATGAATAAATCCGCGATGGTTCTGGGAGTTAGAATCTGAATTACCTAAGACTGTCATCAGTACATGGCACAGGAGCTTGTACGGAAACCTGCTGCGGCATGGAACATAGCGTAATGAATGTACCACCCGCTATTAACACTTACTCTAATGGCCTCGCAATAGCAGCCGCAACGCGATGTTCGTCTTATAACGCTGCACGGTAAAATGTCTGACGAATTTTAAATTCTAATCTACAATTGTTGTTCGCTTCGTAGTAAGGCAGCTCAGAGGAAATCACTATTTAATACATTTCAATGCTTTGCAAGTATGACGACTAGTGACAGAATGCCAATGAAGCGAACTACAAAATAGTTAACATAGCCAGAATACGTGCAGATAACCATTCAGAGAAATGAAAAACTACCACCTCAGTCCATATTTCTCTTTCCAGTGGAAGGAAGTTACTTAACCGTTAAACGTTACAGATGAGTTTTATAAGACGAAGTGCTATATGAATGATGCATGATTATTTTTTTCCTACAAAAGGCTTTGAGTACCAGTATCAGAAGCTAAAATATACTACTTATCACATAGCATGAGCATGATTATGTAAAAAAAAGGCTATTTAACTTTTCAAGAACAGTACCAGTTACTCATAGAAACTGAGCACTGACCTCGAAATGCAGGTTACCACGCTCGTGGGCCGGTTTGACAACTTGTTTTAAATGGTTACATAAACTGATCGTCGATATTCTATCGTCCAACTACATCTACAACTTCGTAATACCTGCGACGTGTAAGTGCTTGCATTTTCTGGTGATACATGTCTTTCACAATATATATCTTTACTGCATACTGATCACCTTCAAATGAACCATAATCGCAAGTTCCCTTCATACCACTGAGACGATGTAGGGAACTCTGCTGCGATGTGATGCTATCGACGGGTTCCCGGGTTCGATTCCCGGCGGGGTCAGGGATTTTCTCTGCCTCGTGATGGCTGGGTGTTGTGTGCTGTCCTTAGGTTAGTTAAGTTTAAGTAGTTCTAAGTTCTAGGGGACTGATGACCATAGATGTTAAGTCCCATAGTGCTCAGAGCCATTTGAACCATTTGATGCTATCGATGACTTTGCAACTGCATTTAAGACTTCGTGAAAGTACTCGCGAAGTCGAGTGGGCGGTGAGAGTACGATTTATAATAAACGACTGATACGGCTAATTATATAAAGACTTATTCGGTTCAGTTACTATTATCTACGGTGCTGTCTCTGATGAGAACATTAGGAGCAGAGGCTTCATCAACAGAGGAGCAAATTAAGTGGAAACAATCCGAAATTTCAAAGATGCAAGCCAATATGCTGCCGTGGGGGAAAATCATTTGCAGTGACAGTTTTTACATGTACGACTTTGAATTTAAAATTTCAATCGCTGCATAACCTAATTAATTCATTTATGTTTATCGAGTTCAGGACTCTCGCCTAAGGGATGCTATTACCATGAAGCTGAGACAGTAAGTTACGCTGTTTGATCATGTCATAAGGTAGCTACAGCTCTAAATATCTGTGATCGGTTACTTAAATAGATCGACTGAAACTCACTGGCGTAATTGAATTCGCAGCCAGCACTGTGTATTTACGCAGGAATCGATAAAAAATATTGTCAGATTGTTGGTGTAGTTTGCTATGAATTAATAGACGTAGCGCTCTGCTGCGCAAACGCAGCTCACCACACGCTCTTCACAGGTTGCCAGATGTGCGCCTTTAGCCGGACATGTCCGGCTTTCTACGGTCGTGTCCGGCCAAGTACATACAATACCGGACTGCCTGGCTTTTGTAGACATTTTAGCGATGAATCGGAGAACGCACAAGGAAGACAGTTCGAAGATAATGACGTAAATACGAAGAATGGATGTGAGGAGGTATACCGTAAGGTTACATAGATATACCTATCAATGCTATTCTTATATTGTGTCGTATGTTTTTCTTCGTAGGGCGAATGAGCCTAGCACAGTGTCGCAACCGCGCATCTCACAAAGCGAGCGAACCACGTTAGAATGTGCCGATTAGCCGATGCCAAACCGCACCGCCCGAAGACGCTCGCGTTTCGCTGTTACCCGTATTGAGAGGTTATCCCACAAGAATTCCACAAAATGGCCATTACGAAAAATAATGATCGTGATAAAATGGATATCTATGAGAAACGCTAATACTTATCCTTACTAAAACTTATTGTTATTTCTCTGTAAGTCAATTATAGAAATGAATAAAGTTATGGATAATTGTTTATTCTCTTTAATGAAGAACTTTTAGTTTATTTTGACGTAAGATTATATTAGAAAGAAGATTGGGCAATTAAGGAGGCTGAGCCCTTAGTTGCTATCATAGCTGCCAAATTGTACATCTGTTACTGGTTGTTTAGTTTACGTACGTTTAAGATTGATTTCACAAAATGCTGGGTTTGGTTATTAATAAACGATTGAGAATATCTAACTGAATATTTGTATTTAAAAGAGGTAGTTCGGATTTTAGGGAAAAAAAGTTCGATGAAACATTTTCTGTTTTAGGACCAGACAAACCTATTGATACTAAAATGTAGACTTTGACGGGTCAGTAGCGAGACAGTGGGTGTGTTGGACCTTCCATCGAGCTACAGACCCTCATTAAGATGTCCTCCGCAGACGGGGACGAAACGTTGGGAATTGACACAGAATTCGTCAACCGACACGGCATAACACCACGGATAATTATAATGGACATCTGCAACAGTCAAGTCGCCAAGAGTAACAAACAATTCTCCGAATGTTTTAAAATTTTTTATGTGGCTGGAACAGCAACCACAGAATGAAATCTTCGAGAGGAAATGATAAGCAGCCAGTCAGGTACAAATTGAGAGGTTAATTTAAACCGCTTGACAATGGTTTGAACATTAATAGAAACCTCTTCTTCAGAAGGATGTTAGTGATAATCTAAACATATTGTGGAGGTGAAATTTTATATTTTATTGACGCCTTAATTTATTTCAGACTGAAATTGTCACTCTGCAGCGGCCGGCCGTTGTGGCCGAGCGGTTCTAGGCGCTTCAGTCCAGAACCGCGCTGCTGCTACGATCGCAGGTTCGAATTCTGCCTCGGGCATGGATTTGTGTGATGTCCTTAGGTTAGTTACGTTTAAGTAGTTTCTAAGTCTAGGGGACTGATGACATCAGATGTTAAGTCCCACAGTACTTAGAGCCATTTGAACCATTTTGAACTCTGCAGCGGAATATGCACTGATATGAAACTCCCGAGTTAGGGTCTCGGTCCGATACACAGTTTTAATCTGCCAGGAAATTCTCTTCATTTATTTTTTTACGTACCTCCCCTGCAACATGTAACCCAGTGTCTACTGTTAAGCTGTTCAGGTTGTCACTAACATCCTTTAGAAGAAGAAGTTCTTATAAACGTTGAAATCGTGGTCAATGGCTTTAATTTATCGTATTTTTCAACTGACTGGCCGTTTATTATTTCTTCACGAACAGCTGGGAGTGTTATTGCTGATGGTTAAGTATCTGTACGGCAAAATTACCCCTTGACACAAAACTAACTGACGCTCCAGTGACGGATGGAAAGGTCTCAAAGAACATCCGGCAAGGAAAGCTCTTTGAAAGGCCACGTTACGTTGTGGGAATTTTCCGTTCGTCGTTATTACAACGAAACGTATTTTAGAACTGTACAAGGTGTTTTAAAATTACGTTAGCCTTTTAACGCACGAATCTTGATGCCCTGATAACGCTACATATACAACCTGTTCCAGTTGCTGAATGATATCAATCAGCTCTTATCATGAAAACCCATACGAAACAGTGCTAAAGAAAACCGGAACAACAATTCATTTAGAATCGATAATATGTTGTTATTATGTCACTTAATTCGTCGGTGTCGCAAACCTTTTAGTGGGACACACAAAGAAGTATTGAAGTGTGGGAGTCGACTATTCTAAAATGTGTGATATAGGACATTACATACTGTATGGACACAAAGTGGTCGTGTGCTTTCTTGCTATAAACCTGATTTGTGATTGGCCACCGATGGCGAAATGTTACACCATTTGTAGATACGTGATAGATTTCCCTATTGATACTGACAGTGACGCAAACACCCGTCGACAGTAGCTGCACACCGTCATATTCACTTCCGGCGTATCACCTTCTGCCGTGCTTCTGGATGGTTCACGATTTACCTTAGCTCAAAATGTTTTTTGTGACTGACACTCCTATTCGTGTAGGTTCGTCTTTTGCGTTACAGCATTGGCGGAATTGTACGCATGAATTTCTTTGCTTTGCAGTTCGTGTTTAGATGACCTGAATGTGCAGTTGTTGAAAAGTCGTCACCCCTGTGGCTGTGGAATAACTTTCTAAACTTCACCGTCTTCTCGATTTCGATGTTCCTGGAAAATTTCAGCGGCTCTTAAACGGATTCATGTGTCTTGTACGTGTAGTTCCGTAAATTTAAATGGACTACAAATGGTGAATCTAAGACGGCGATCTTGCTAATTGCAACTCTTCTCGATTAATTTGTTAGTCTGTAACTCGTGACGCACTCTGTCTGCAACGAAACAACACATTATTTTAATGTTAATGTGATTCCTAAATATTGTGCGCATCCAAAAGTGCACATTTTATTACGGTTGTTTCAAACTACAAGTTGGCTTCCGGGCAGCAAAGTCTTCAGAACTTAGGATCTATATAGGTGACAATTTTGCTGTCCAGTATGACAAAATATGCACAAAAAATACTAAGAAACTGACAACAGTGATTAAGAAAGCGTCGGAAACTTCGTCCGAAATAACAAGATGTGAAGAAAAGTTCCAGCTCTCTGCGCTGTTACGGAACCATTGGACCAGTCTTGGTCATCGTCTTTCATGTTTTCTTGACCGAATTACTTACAAAGCAACTACGGTTTGTCCATTACGACTGACTTATGATTCACGATACATGCAGTGTGAGTTAACAATGCTGTACGTTCCCCATACCTACTAGGAAGCATGACACACGACCTGCAAACATTCTTAACGCACCATTACCATACAGATGCGTTACTCACATCCTAAACGTCGTTATGCACACTGCGAAGCATTAAATCGAATTACTGATAATCTTTATTTGTTATCCGTCTACTGTTATGCGTTTTCTCGCTGAAGTTCCTCTAGCGATATTCTCTTACATGTCTTGATTGCCGGATCAGTAAATGGATGACCGTATACTAGTGTTCTAAACTGAGTTCCAGTCCGCCCTAATTTTCCTGTGCAGTATACAATGCCTTCTTCAAGCATACAGATCGTTTTTTAACTTTCACTGAGGAGGCAAGGGTGTGCCTTCTTTGAGACAGAGGAGAATTGCTCATTCCCATTGTGTTGCCCTGAGGTTGCCTCTCCCTATGAACGTCGGAAATGATTCGATAAGATTTGTATAATTTGTGAGAATTTTGCAAAATGTTTCTTGGGATTTTTGTTTCTGGAACATTTATAACTTTAATTAGCGATTTACAATGATTGATTTAGGTTCTGATAAATATATTGCTCTAAGCTGTTGGAATATCTTTGACTTGTGAGCCTATATATTTTTTAGTTGCTGTAGCTGTTGTACTTAATTCTACAGGCTTTCTATAATTGAGATATACTCTCTGTGACAGCAGCAAAATTTCATCGCGATGATTAGATGAATCAAGATATTTGAAGTACTTGATATAACTACAAGAAACGAAATTTTCAGTCGATAGCTATGAACGAATTTGTGGAAACCCGTCCATGCATTGTGGACTTATGGCTCTTCTTTGGGACCCAGTTTGGGCATTTACGTCTTCACCAGATCTTCGCTCTTCTACTGAGGAACAAAAGATATTTCAGTGCGAGTTTGTACGGCATGATCATCAACGGCCATTACTGAAAAACTTCTTGCTAAACTAAACTGAGGTAAACATCGGGACTTATAATATTGTAACAGCATTATGATGGGCTGTCGTTTAGATACGCTCACAGCTGTTAATTATTACCTGACGTATGACTGTTACAGTCTTCATGAAATGGGTCTGAGAGAGCCCAGTGCCTTTGTATGGATCCATAGTTTAGTATAGTATCTGAACAATTCGAAAATTTCCTGAAACATTCTGCGACCCTCCAGAGACCAGATGCTTGACGTTGAATAAAAGAATCGATTTCTCTGTGGGACTTTTGGTTGAAGCACTATTATTTATGTAGTCTGGGTGCTACATGCATACTGATCCTTTGAAGTTTTTCCATCGAGCTCGTTCCACCTGTACAAACCCTGAGAGTTACGTAATCAGAATTTTCAGATATCCGTGTCCTAAAGCCAAATATTATCTGAGAAACTGATATAAGATACGATCTACAACACTGAGAGCACGAGATGTTATGGTATTTGATAATGAGACATATTACTTCGCCAAACCGAGCAATTACTGGATTCCAATTGCGTAACTAGGCAGTAAGTGTTTGAACCTATACAGGTGAATATCCATATGGTATCAGGCTACAACTGATGAAATTAATAATCAGCTATTCGGAACGAAAGTGAAGACTAGCGTTTAGCATATCGTATTCACCAACATATAGTGCGTGCAAAATGTCTTGGCCGCTTGATGGTCGCCGGCACTGTAGGTCAGCGTGTTCGGTCAGAGAGCTGCGCGCTCTCTTCAAAAATGGTTCAAATGGCTCTGAGCACTATGGGACTTAACATCTGTGGTCATCAGTCCCCTAAAACTTAGAACTACGTAAACCTAACTAACCTAAGGACATCACACACATCCATGCCCGAGGCAGGATTCGAACCTGCGACCGTAGCGCGCTCTCTGTAATAAAAAAACTGAGTCAAGGAATCAACGATCAAGTTGAACAGATGTCTTGTGACGTCCGCCCAGAACAAACGCAACGAACTAAACCGAACAAAATGAATTTAAAAAAAATGCGCTGTCAGATGGGGAAGTGTGGGAGAGTGGGGGTTGCTCAGAGCGCTTGATGGGAAATGGCGACTGCTGGAGGGGAAGTGCCGGTCTAAACTGAAGCCTACACTCACATTTTTTGGGAATATTAAGTGGGGCCCATTCACGCTCACACTTTTATGACGGCCATTCAAAACGATCTACTGTCATGTCTGCTTTCGTTAGTGTCTAAGAATAATTCCACCGAAAATGCAGCGATTTTTTTCCGCCTGGCTTGTTAATCATTTGTAACATTCAGAGAAGCGTCATGAGCGGCGAATTTTGAGTAAAATTTACACACTTCTCTGGTTTCCATGCCACAATTTGCTGCTTTTGCCAAAACACAGATGAGTTTACACTGTCTCACCTCACTAACATGTTGTGCACTCGCAATTGCGACAGAATTGTGAAACAGTGATTTATTAAGTTTATTAAGTGAGGATCTCAGGAGAAGTAGAGTCAGTAGTTTATGAAAAAGTACATTCTTGCTACAAAAAAAAAAAGTTTAATGTCTTCACATATGTTGTTCCAAAACCCAAAACTTTTCTCGTTTCACCAGCTATCCTTGGCCCTTAAAAATTACAATCTTTCACCAGAAAAGTCTGCAGTTACTGGAGTATCACGATAGACAATGAAGTTTTACACAATAACGATGTGTTAAAATACTCTCTTCTTTGCGTCTATCATTTGCCAAAATCTCAAAAAATGGTTCAAATGGCTCTGAGCACTATGGGACTCAACTGCTGTGGTCATAAGTCCCCTAGAACTTAGAACTACTTAAACCTAACTAACCTAAGGACAGCACACAACACCCAGCCATCACGAGGCAGAGAAAATCCCTGACCCCGCCGGGAATCGAACCCGGGAACCCGGACGTGGGAAGCGAGAACGCTACCGCACGACCACGAGATGCGGGCGCCAAAATCTCATTTCCATATCCGAAACCGTTTATAAAATTTGAGGAATGTTGTGGATATTTCACTCTGGCTCAATCGCTGGCGCGGCGCGATCAAATGTTCAAATGTCTGTGTATTCCTAAGGGACCAAACTGCATAAGTCATCGGTCCCTAGACTTAGACACTACTTTAACTTACGCTAAGAACAACACACACAACCATGCCCGAGGGAGGACTCGAACCTCCGGCGGGAGGTGCCACGCAACCCGTGGCAGGACGCCTCAAACCACGCGACCACTCCGCGTCGCGCGGCGCGATCGCAGATGAGTGTGCTACATCAGATCAGTTTTATCGAAATTGATTCCACATAGATACCACTACCCAAGTCTAAAGAAAAATTCATTGTGTTATCTCAGTTTCAGACACAACATCATATTATGTAATATGCACCAAACGCGAAATCGTAGCGACCTCTGTTTTGCATTGCACACTTTTCCGAATTTCGCGCTGTGCCTTATTTTCACATTAATATTACAATAACTATGACCATTAATGAAATGATGGGCACATCATCATGAACCCGACATATGAAGCTATAAGGGAAGCTAAAATGAAATTTTTCACCGAAATTCGTTTGAGAAAGGTTGCAGGGTGCGCGCCTCAATTCTCTCATCGCTGACTGGCCGAAAGATGAAAAACACTTACCGGCATCGGCCACCATATTCTGCGCGAGCTACACTCAAGAGACGAAACACTACATTACAGTTTAGACTGCAACCTTATTGGAGGACCCATTTCCAGTACTGGTCGGTTGTAGTTTAAAGAAAATGCGAAAAATATAAATAATATTGGCTGAACGATCTAAGTAGAATGAGAAAACACATTGAATGTCGCAGGTACGAGTTCCAATTTACGTGAATTACGTACAGCGTTTACTGCTTTTCTTCATTACAGAAAAAATAGTGTTTCTCATACCTCACTGTTACAACCATTTCAGAGTACTGAGAGTTACACACCAGTAACAAGACTAAGTTGTTCAGTCTCCACCTACCTGAACATCATATGGCTCGAAAATATCGCCAGCATTCTGTGTTGTGAAAAGGTAGTGAAGACTTTTGTGAGATCTGTTACGAGTATTCGATTTCTTCCCAACGCCTTCCCCAGAAACCCTGCCCATCTCTCAGCTATAGTTTGCCAGGTGAAGCTCTGTTACATGACGTATTACTGGAGGAATTCCATAACACTGAATTTAAAGGAACTCATTGATAAACGAATTCCAAGTTAGACAACTAACGAACTATTATGTCAATAGTTTCTAACAAACGGTGAACATACACAAGACGAATATCGAATAACTTCTCTATTGGCGATGCTTTCAAAGGAAATTGTACAACGAGAGTAGCTACCTGCAAATTAGATATCTGATAAGAACAGTCCATTTAAACACGCATGAAAGCCAAGTATAAAGGTACAATTCATGTTGCAGTGTACGCTTAAATGTCACAGATTATGCCTTGAACAGATATCCATTAAAAACTGGAAACAAGTAGATAGAATTTTTGGTCAGAGTATTGAATTTTATTGGAGTTGTACAGTACTTTTAACCAAGTACCATGAAATTTTCCGTACATTGGAACATTACGTTGCATACAAACATTTCAGCTTGTAGTAAGAAAATGCTATTTTTTTTCAAAGATATCCGTTATTTCATCCGTTCGTACTGCGTTTGATGTTGTTAATGAAAAATATAAAAACTACGATGGTGTAAATGCTGTTCGACAATGCACCAGTGAAAATATACATGTTTAACGACATCTGCGACTAGGATATTTGGGATGGACTCGTTTCACGAATAACGTTTCGTAATAATCCATTGAACAAATCACCGCAAATTTCTACGAAGTGGTCTGGAGTTTGTGGCTAGCTGTGTCCTAATGAATTCTATCGAGCGACGCAGTGGTTTCACACAGGCTAGTAACCGTGTGTTATTTGTTAGGTTTCCAGGAACAACTTCCACTGTCTGCTTGACATGGTTCCTATGAATTGCTGATAGCTTTCCTATAAATAGCTGTCCCATTTCACAGCATTCCACACTTCTCTAAACTGTACGGGCAAGGTAATCAAGTATAATGTTCCAGTTGGTTCACTGAAGACAAACTTTCACGAACGGTACCTGCTGCTTCCTGAATTTAGGTGACATAAATTTAGAGCATATCAACTAGTCAACTTATTAATCTTTGCTGCAAATTCATCGTCATCGTAGCCTGTAGTTCCCAACCTTTTTAAAGTAAACAACACTTCTTTCTCGTATCATCTCGTAATTATTTTCTCTTTTTTTTTCTTTATTGATTTTCAATTCCCCGCGAAGGGGGCTGGCTGGCAGCAGCTTACTACGCTGCTCTACAGCCTACAGACTTTTTTTAAATAAAGGAAGAAGAAAGAAACAAGGTAAAACAGGCGATAAAATGATGATTTAAAGTGTAAAATGGCGTAAAAATGCAAAAAGTGGCCAACAGATGGCGGTGGGCAGCAACAGGTCAGTGACACCGCGTGATAATCGTGTATAAAATGAGTTGTAGTGAAAGAGGGAGTCACATGATCACTAACATGGCTGACAAGCACCTGCCGGAACGTACAACTTTTGTGCAGGACGCAGCTCCACCCCATATTGCTACATGTGTGAAAGATCTCTTGCACACATCGTTTGTTGAGGATCGCATGCTGAGCCGCCACGTCCGTCATGCTTGGCCTCACAGGTCCCCAGGCCTAAACCCGTGAGATTGTCGGTTGGGGAGGGAGAGGGTGGAGTGCATTGCCAGAATAGCGCAGCGTTGTACGTTCGTGAGACACGCAAAATAAACAGTAGGGACAAGAGGAGACTACAAGCGTTTGAAATGTGGTGCTATAGTAGAATGCTGAAAGTTAGATGGGTAGATCGAGTAAATAATGAGGTAGTACTGTACCGAATTGGGGAAAAATGAAATTAAAAATGGTTCAAATGGCTCTGAGCACTATGGGACTCAACTGCTGAGGTCATTAGTCCCCTAGAACTTAGAACTAGTTAAACCTACCTAACCTAAGGACATCACAAACATCCATGCCCGAGGCAGGATTCGAACCTGCGACAGTAGCGGTCTTGCGGTTCCAGACTGCAGCGCCTTTAACCGCACGGCCACTTCGGCCGGCAAAAATGAAATTAATAGTACAAGTTGACTAAAACACGGGATCTGTTGTCAGGGCATTTCCTGAGGCATGACGGAATTGCCAACTTGGTAATGGAGCGAAGTTTGGGGGTTACTAGCTAGTACAGAGAAGTGCGTGTCGAGGTAAAAATTGTAGAGGAAAATGTAGGCATGAATACAGTACGCAGATAAAAATGGATGTAACGGAAACAGAACATCACAGCCGTATTTTCAAAGTATTTATTATTCAGACGACTAGCTTCAACGCTATGTTTGCGTCATCTTCAGGTCCTACTGTAAACCAGATAAGTACTTCCAATCATTAGCTCGTGTATTATAGGACCTGTACAATAACTGGGTGCCGTGGAACCCAACGTTCGGAATATACACTCCTGCTCAATAGCGGTCCACGTCACCTAATTATTGTATCGGTCCTATGATAGATGAGCCAACGATTGGAAGTACGACGAAGTATATGGTTTACAGCAGGACCTAAAGATGACACTAATTTAGCGTTGACACCAGTCGTCTAGTGAATACTTTGAGAACACGGCTGTGGTGCTCTACTTCCATTACTTATATTGTCAGCCACTGTTCCAAGTTCACAAGAATGATAGACTTTCATAAGTAGAATTGGATGTGGCTGCACTAGTTATGCAGGTATAAGTAAGCTTGTACAAAACAGATTAGCGTGGTGAGCTTCATCAAACCATTCTTCGGACTGATGACCATAACAACAGCGATATTAATAAATCGTACGGAAAACCTTAATGAGTCAATTGTTTCATTTTTAATGTAACTTCATTAAATTATATACTATGTAGAGAAATTTTATACAGCTAAATAATATACCTTATAAGTTTTGCTATAGGACTTACATTCCAAATATGTTTGTCCGTCCATAGGCTCAGGCGGACCGCACGTTACCGACCGACCTCCGTATCATCGTCCGCAATGACGTCACTGAACTCTGGAGTGGTGCGGGATCAGCCCACCGCTCTCCCGGCTGTCAGTTTTCATCATCTGGAGCCGCTACAACCCGATCAAGTAGCTCCTCAATTGGCATCCCGAGGCTTAGTGCGGCCTGTTCCCAACAAGGATTTTTCCATGTACCGAGAATCGAGACCAGGTCCTGTGCGTTGCAATTAGCTGCGCTGATCACGCAGCTACGGAGGCTGACTTCGAAAATTGCCATAAAATTATATTTTTACGGCACAGTGACAACGAAGTTTTCTGTGGTAGAGCCCGCACCAAACGTTCAGTCTTCTGGCCTGTAAACACTAAACACGGCATTGGTTGACGCCAGTGGAGGATTGCGCACGTCCGCCCGCCCCCTTCCCTCCCCCTCCGAGGGATGTAATCTGATAATATTTGGAGATCCCACTCAGATTTGTGATATGGTAGGAAAAAAATATTCCTGACAAAATTTAATGAGCGAGGAAAAATTTACAAATATATTGAGCGTGCACCACTTCATCAATGTGGTGCATCTCTTAGCAGCACTTTTTAAATTTACTGCTTCTCTTTTACGTTGCAACCACTTCAATAGAAACTATCATCTTTCTCTGAGGTTTGCAGTTAAAGTATCAGATCCACTAACAGTGTTCATATAAGTACGTATTTTGATAGTAACGCTATGACGAAATCAAAAAACTTTCGATAACATTCACTTCGCAGTTACAAGGGGTGTTCAATAAGTAATGCAACACATTTTTTTTGTAAAACGGGTTTGTTTTATTTAGGATTCCAATACACCACATTATTCCCAACTCTTTTGGCTACAAAACCTCTTTTGGCTACAAAGCACTGTTTTTCAATGCGACAGCCTTACGTCACCTTATTTGTGGGGCCTGTATGCCTGCATTGTAGCACTCTATTGGTCGACGTCGGATCCAACGTCCTGCTGCATCAATAGTCTCCCAGTCATCCACAAAGTACTTCCCGGGGAGTGCATCCTTCGTTGAGCCAAACAGATCGAAGTCGGAAGGTGAGAGATCTGGGCTGTAGGGTGGATGAAGATGGACACTCCAAAGAAGTTTAGTGAGCTCAACTCGGGTGCTCAGTGTTGTGTGAGGCCTTACGTTGCTATGAAGAATTTCATTTGGATTATTCTGACGACGAATACGCTGACGTCGTTTCTTCAATGTCCTAGTGAGAGCACAGTACACTTCAGAGGTGATTGCACAGTGAGGCAGGACAACAAACAGAGCAACTCCTTCGGACTCCCAGAAGGACCTTCGTTATGACTTTACTGGCTGAGGCTACGGCTTTGAACGTTTAGTTCGGAGGAGAGGTGGTTTGGGACCACTCCATGGACTGCGGTTTTGTTTCCGAATATATGTTTCTTCGCCTGAGGCGATGTTCAACAGAAATTGTCACGATCAGCCTCGCAATGCGGAAGCAATTCTCCACAGATGATCCATCGTCGCGCTTTATGGTCTTCTGTTAGACGGCGAGGAATACAGCGGGCACACGCATTTGAGTACCCCAACTGGTGGACGAGTGCCTAGCACTACCAACAGGGACGTCCAGTTGACGAACGAGGTCTTTGATTGTGATCCGTCGACCACCTTGAATGAGTATTCGCGTGTTCCAACACTGCAGGAGTCCTAGCTGCGTGCTGCCGGCCGACACGGGGGAGATCGGACAGGTCTGAGCGACCCTATTGCAATCATGACAGACGCCTCGCCCTACTGTTCACTGTATTTTTGTTCGCTGGCGGAGAAAAGAAACATGTTGCATCATTTACTGAACCGCCTTCGTACATCCCATCAGCGGTTGGACATCCCTAGCGTTACTACGTAACTACGATAATGTATATGAAAGCATATTCGCAGCTCTATAGGGGTGGTTGTATTAGAGATAAAGTTAGTGAACTGCTTATAGATGTTGACTCTGAAATTATTGGAATATCTGAACACTTCTTAAATAAGGTGATAATTCAGAGGCATCCTTTACCAGGATACAGGTTGGCTGGCAGCTTTTCGAGGAGCTCTTTGAGGTGTGGGGGAGTAGCCATGTATGTGAAAAACGGCATTCCATTTGAGTCAATTGATGTTTCAAAGTACTGCACTGAAAAGGTGTTTGAATGTTGTGCAGGTGTGGTTAAATTTAATGGAGCTAAGCTTCTAACTGTTGTTATTTATAGATCCCCAGACTCCGATTTCACAACATTTTTGCGAAAGCTAGAGGAGGTTCTTGGTTCACTTCATAGGAAATACAAAAAGTTAGTTATATGTGGTGACTTCAATATTAATTGTATAAGTGATTATGCAAGGAAGAGGATGCTGGTAGACCTCCTTAATTCATATAATCTTATGCAAACCGTATTCTTTCCAACGAGAGTGCAAGGGAACATTAGAACAACCATAAACAACATTTTTGTTCATTCCTCATTACTAGAAGGGCATTCTGTTAGCAAAAACGTGAATGGCCTTTCAGATCATGATGCACAAATTTTAACTCTAAAAGATTTTTGTGCTGCAACACGTGTTAAATATAGTCATCAGCTGTTTAGGAAAGCTGATCCAGTTGCTGTAGAGACCTTTGTAAACATTATCAAGGAACAAGAGTGGCAAGATGTTTATAGCGCTGATACAGTAGACGATAAATATAATGCTTCTCTCAAGACTTTTCTCGTGCTCTTCGAAAGTTGCTTTCCGTTAGAACGTTCAAAACAGGGTACTGGCACAAACAGGCAGCCTGGATGGCTGACTAGAGGGATAAGAATATCTTGTAGAACAAAGTGGCAATTATATCAAAACGTTAGAAACAGCCAAAATATAAATGCAGCAGCCCATTACAAACAGTATTGTAAGGTGCTTAAAAATGTTATTAGGAAGGCAAAAAGTATGTGGTATGCAGATAGAATAGCTAAGTCTCAGGATAAAATTAAAACCATATGGTCAGTCGTAAAGGAAGTGGCTGGTCTGCAGAGACAGGTCGAGGATATAGAATCAGTGCTTAGTGGGAATGTCCGTGTTACTGATAAGTCGCATGTATGTACAGTATTTAATAATCACTTTCTGAATACAGCAGGTGAACTAAATAGAAACCTAGTCCCAACAGGGAATCATATAGCGCTCTTAGAAAAAAGTGTTCCGAGACTGTTATCTGAAATGCTCCTCCATGATACTGACAAGAGGGAGATTGAGTTAATAATTAAATCACTAAATACCAAGAACTCTCATCGATATGACGGGGTATCTAGCAGAATACTGAAGTATTGTTCTATGTATGTTAGCCCAGTACTTAGCCATATCAGTAACATTTCCTTTAGGACTGGTCGGTTTCTCACTTTATAAAAAGGGAGACATTGATAATGTTGACAATTTCAGACCTATTTCTATGCTATCGGTGTTTGCTAAAGTTATCGAGAAGGTTGTATATACAAGGTTACTGGAGCATTTAAATTCACATAATTTGCTTTCAAATGTTCAGTTTGGTTTTAGAAATGGTTTAACAAATGAAAATGCTATATTCTATTTTATCTTTGAGGTTTTGGACGGATAAAAAAAAGGTTGCGAACGCTAGGTGTTTTCTTTGATTTAACGAAGGCTTTTGACTGCGTTGACCACAAAATATTACTGCAGAAGTTGGACCATTATGGAGTAAGGGGAGTATGTTCAGTCCCAATGGGGCACTGTTAAGTGGGGCGTTCCCCAAGGGTCGGTGCTGGGGCCACTGCTGTTTCTTATTTATATAAATGATAGGCCTTCTAGTATTACAGGTAATTCAAAAATATTTCAGGTTGCTGATGACACCAGCTTGGTAGTGAAGGATCTTGTGTGTAATATTGAAACAGTATCAATTAATGTAGTTCATGAAATAAGTTCGTGGCTTGTGGAAAATAATTTGATGCTAAATCACAGTAAGACTGAGGTTTTACAGTTTCTAACTCACAATTCAACAAGAACCGATATTTTGATCAGACAGAATGGGCGTTTTATAAGCGAGACGGAACAGTTCAAGTTCCTAGGCGTTCGGATAGATAATAAGATGTTGTGGAAAGCCCATGTCCAGGATCTTGTTCAGAAACTAAATGCTGCTTTATTTACCATTAGAACAGTATCTGAAATAAGTGATACTTCAACACGAAAAGTAGTCTACTTCGCATATTTTCATACGCTTATGTCATATGGTATTATTTTTTGGGGTAATTCTTCTGATTCAAAAAGGGTATTTTTGGCTCAAAAACGGGCTGTTCGAGCTATATGTGGTGTAAGTTCGAGAACCTCCTGTCGACCCCTATTCAGTAGTCTGGGAATTCTGACATTGCCCTCACACTATATATTTTCTTTAATGTCGTTTGTTGTTAGCAATATTAGCCTATTCCTAAGAGATAGCAGCTTTCACTCAGTTAATCCAATCTGCATGTGGAACGCACTTCCTTGACTCTTGCGCAGAAAGGACTGCAGTATTCTGCTGCATCCATTTTCAATAAGCTACCACAAGAACTAAAAAATCTTAGCAGTAGCCGAAACTCTTTTAAGTCTAAACTGAAGAGTTTCCTCATGGCTCACTCCTTCTCTTCTGTCGAGGAGCTCCTGGAAGAGCTAAAAAATTAAGCAAATTCGAGTGTTACATTGTTGATTTTCTTTATTTAAACTTACGACTTGTCACCTGAATATGTTTTTTTTTATATTTCATTTTATCTGTTTCTAATATCGTGTTATAATTTCATGTATTGACTCGTTCCATGACCATGGAGATTTCTCCTTAATTTGGTCCCACGGAACAATAAATAAATAAATAAAAATATCGACTACTGAATCATGCCTGAGCTGTAGCTTTTTTTCACAACAAAGAATTTTCTGCAGTAATGGCCTAAAGCTAAATTTACCACTTTGTGCAGCAGCTTTCTCCACTACAGTACGAGTTTGCCAACAAAATGTCCGTTACAAAAAAACCAACTAGCGAATTACTTAAACGATAGTTACAAGTTTTTGAGTTTGTATTCGAGTTGTCATTCAGTCTTTGTACAATATCTCTGTAAGTTCCTTAGATGTATCGAACACAATTTGTTGCTCGATGTCTGGACTGCACCTAAATTGTGAACGGGATCAACATACAAAAGAGCAACAAATTTGCGCTCGACACAATAAGGGTTATTGTAGAAGTACGGTTTCAAGATAAAATGTCCACTCATTTGCAAAGACGCCGCAAAAACGTACACAACCTAACTGAAACCGATTCTTCATTGCCGCGCGGGATTAGCCGAGCGGTCTAAGGCGCTGCAGTCATGGACAGTGCGGCTGGTCCCGGCGTAGGGCATGGGTGTGTGTGTTGGTCCTTAGGATAATTTAGGTTAAGTAGTCTGTAAGCTTAGGGACTGATGACCTCAGCAGTTAAGTCCCATAAGAATTCACACACATTTGAACATTTTTTTGATTCTTCATTCCTCTGCCTACGCAACTATTAGTATTTACGTTCCTATGTAACCACTATGGGTAGGATAATATATACTCGGGTACTTGCAGTTATAACTTAATAACAGAACAATTAATTGTATTGGAGTCTAAAACATGTGGTGTCATTACCTGTAGATAACCTTCGTTACTTTGCGTGCAGCATGGCCATCTTACTGCTGTCGCGGATACGATAATGTACTACTGGTTCGTGCGTAACCAGTTTACACAAGTCGGAAAGGCTATATTAGGTTAAGAGCTAATAACGTCTCGTTAGCAGCAAGGTAATTCGCGTGCGGTGGAAGTACTTGAAGGGGAAAGGTAGCGTGAACTTTTTTTGAGGAATAAATCTCAGCATCCGCATGAAATGATTGAAAATGACCGGCGGGAACCTAAATGTGGATAAGTGGATAGGAATTTTCGCCCCTTCTACCTCTACAAAAGTACGTTACCTGAAAACGTGAGTGTCTAGTAAAATTAATGTATAAATTTTAAATTAATGGTTATTAATGCTGTCAGCCACAACCTATCCCTCGAATGCTGCCAACAACAAGTTAACCAACGTGACAATCACAAACGGTTGTGCTGTTCCAGAGATCACATGTCGGTTCTTGTTCGCTCTTTAAGGTTCATGTGTAACGTAAAATATGACAATTATCAGCTGATATCTTACTTTTCTAGTTTCTGTGTTAATCACTAACCGGATGATGCAATTTTAACCACATATAAGGATGTGGACATATGACTTACAGATCGTATGACATTACCGCAATCAAATCAAGGAAATAAGGAGCCCTTGTCTTACTGTTGGAGAATATACGCTGGAGTGACTACCTGCATTTCGTCAGCGTTGGAGTTGTAGAATCTAAAGTGAATGACATGGAGCACAGCCTGGCCATTACGCAGATAAATTACCTCGAGGAAACTTCAGTGCTGACAAGAAATAAGACACTGTCAGAAAATGCAAGGATCAATTTCAGCTCTCCGTTCAGATCTAGTTCTGCGAACAAGTGAGTTCGTTAAATTTTCGAACGACGTATACGAAGTTTTTAAACAGCTTTAATCCTGAAATATTATAGTATTCTCAAATGTGGCTATGATCTCCTATCGTACTTTCATCTTGTACTCGTATCTGAAAGGGCGTAGCCGTGCGGTTAAAGGCGCTGCAGTCTGGAACCGCAAGACCGCTACGGTCGCAGGTTCGAATCCTGCCTCGGGCATGGATGTTTGTGATGTCCTTAGGTTAGTTAGGTTTAACTAGTTCTAAGTTCTAGGGGACTAATGACCTCAGCAGTTGAGTCCCATAGTGCTCAGGGCCATTTGAACCATTTTTTTGAAAGGGCGTAATTTCCATTTTACAATCTTCATCACACCAAAATAATCATATTACATATTTGACCTTCATGTTTAGTCATCAGTCATTTCAAACACGTATGACAATATGGCACCATGAATTGCTTCTGCAGAATCAATATATCAAAATTATTGAGCGTCTCACTCCAGTCCATGGGGGTAGGCGTATGTATTTTTTGTTTAGTTGTATTCATTTGTGAAACACATCGGTTTCATGTCAAACGGTTTAGGTTTTTATCGAAGATTATGGGGATGTTCACGTTTACTTTCCAAATGCCTATATGACGCAACGCTGTATATTTTTTCCTGGATGAGTTGCTTAATCTTTATTTATCTGATATAATATCTTTCGTAGCCCCTGAAAATTTTCTTCCTTGTTACAAATTTTTGATAGCGAAGACCTCGAAGTTTCAGAAGTTTTATATTCTTTATGAATTCCTCGAATGTATGAGTGGGAAGAGAAGTTCTAGAGGCTTATTCGTCAATTGAGTTCGAGAAAACTACAGAATCCTGAATTTGTCACTCCAAAAGGCGTGCCATCTATGTACTTAGTAGCACGCAGATTCACCACACGAACAAGCACTGATCTGAAGCATCGATCTGGTTATTGAATGTTTCTTTAGTCTTTTAAAAGACACGGTTGTTAATACAGATCTTTCACAAAGCGTTTCCCCTGTGTATCAGTAAACTGTTATTTCACTTTATCAGTTTAAATGTGTTTGTAAGACTTTGGTTGTGTATTTAACGGGAAAACAAGAGAGAGATACCAAACATTCCCTAGATAACATCACAAGAACGAAAGCTGAATACAGCTCACCATAGAAGCGCTAAATTGCAGTTTCCTGTTCTTTCGAACGCTGATTGCTGTGTAAAAATAAATTACTTTCTGATATTTCATTCCCAGTAATGCATCACACTTAACAAGTACAGGTATTAACAGATTGCTAGCGGTTTTTTTTAAAGTTCAATTATTGTTTTGATTAATGATATCTAATTCTAACAAATGAGGCTTATATCGCGAACAGCGGAGTTATAAATTTGTTAGCATAAAAATTAACCAGATTCCTATCATTTATGCTTTTGGTGACGCATGCAGTGTATCGTGCACTACCTGATCTAGCGGAGCGTAATTCCATAACACTTCTGAGTTCATTTAACCGTGACAAGCACATTAAACGTGCACTAGCATCTGGGTATATTTCCACTAACTTCCACAGATTGTAAGTTTTACCGGTTCGCATTGCTAGGCCTCTCTGGTTGTAGGCCTTGCACCATATGTTTCCATTTTGTTATGTCTTTAGCTAATATTACGTGACCACAGACAGTACATCTAAAATGACCGATATTAATATTTCGATTCGACAGCGTGCTGTCACTGGATTCCTTCTTAAAGAGGGAAAATGTGCTGCTGAAATTCACTTCAGACTTCAAATTGCCTACAGAGATGTCTTAATAGACGTCTGCAAGCTACTAGAAGGGTGAAATCATTTCTGAGATGAACACACGAAAATTCATGATAAGCGTCGTAGAGGTCACCCTCGAACGCCCTCTACGAAACACGACAGCGAAATATTCTACATCTACATCTACATTTATACTCCGCAAGCCACCCAACGGTGTGTGGCGGAGGGCACTTTACGTGCCACTGTCATTACCTCCCTTTCCTGTTCCAGTCGCGTATGGTTCGCGGGAAGAACGACTGTCTGAAAGCCTCCGTGCGCGCTCTAATCTCTCTAATTTTACATTCGTGATCTCCTCGGGGGGTATAAGTAGGGGGAAGCAATATATTCGATACCTCATCCAGAAACGCACCCTCTCGAAACCTGGCGAGCAAGCTACACCGCGATACAGAGCGACTCTCTTGCAGAGTCTGCCACTTGAGTTTATTAAACATCTCCGTAACACTATCACGGTTACCAGATAACCCTGTGACGAAACGCGCCGCTCTTCTTTGGATCTTCTCTATCTCCTCCGTCAACCCGATCTGGTACGGATCCCACACTGATGAGCAATACTCAAGTATAGGTCGAACGAGTGTTTTGTAAGCCACCTCCTTTGTTGATGGGCTACATTTTCTAAGCACTCTCCCAATGAATCTCAACCTGGTACCCGCCTTACCAACAATTAATTTTATATGATCATTCCTCTTCAAATCGTTCCGCACGCATACTCCCAGATATTTTACAGAAGTAACTGCTACCAGTGTTTGTTCCACTATCATATAATCATACAATAAAGGATCCTTCTTTCTATGTATTCGGAATACATTACATTTGTCTATGTTAAGGGACAGTTGACACTCCCTGCACCAAGTGCCTATCCGCTGCAGATCTTCCTGCATTTCGCTACAATTTTCTAATGCTGCAACTTCTCTGTATACTACAGCATCATCTGCGAAAAGCCGCATGGAACTTCCGACACTATCTACTAGGTCATTTATATATATTGCGAAAAGCAATGGTCCCATAACACTCCCCTGTGGCACGCCAGAGGTTACTTTAACGTCTGTAGACGTCTCTCCATTGATAACAAAATGCTGTGTTCTGTTTGCTAAAAACTCTTCAATCAAGCCACACAGCTGGTCCGATATTCCGTAGGCTCTTACTTTGTTTATCAGGCGACAGTGCGGAACTGTATCGAACGCCTTCCGGAAGTCAAGAAAAATAGCATCTACCTGGGAGCCTGTATGTAATATTTTCTGAGTCTCATGAACAAATAAAGCGAGTTGGGTCTCACACGATCGCTGTTTCCGGAATCCGTGTTGATTCCTACATAGTAGATTCTGGGTTTCCAAAAACGACATGATACTCGAGCAAAAAACATGTTCTAAA
Source organism: Schistocerca nitens (assembly GCF_023898315.1). Taxonomy (NCBI): domain Eukaryota; kingdom Metazoa; phylum Arthropoda; class Insecta; order Orthoptera; family Acrididae; genus Schistocerca; species Schistocerca nitens. The sequence continues at coordinate 418,671,078 of NC_064615.1, forward strand.
ATTCTACAATAGATCGACGTCAGGGATATAGGTCTATAGTTTTGCGCATCTGCTCGACGACCCTTCTTGAAGACTGGGACTACCTGTGCTCTTTTACAATCATTTGGAACCCTCCGTTCCTCTAGAGACTTGCGGTACACGGCTGTTAGAAGGGGGGCAAGTTCTTTCGCGTACTCTGTGTAGTATCGAATTGGTATCCCGTCAGGTCCAGTGGACTTTCCTCTGTTGAGTAATTCCAGTTGCTTTTCTATTCCTTGGACACTTATTTCGATGTCAGCCATTTTTTCGTTTGTGCGAGGATTTAGTGAAGGAACTGCAGTGCGGTCTTCCTCTGTGAAACAGCTTTGGAAAAAGGTGTTTAGTATTTCAGCTTTACGCGTGTCATCCTCTGTTTCAATGCCATCATCATCCCGGAGTGTCTAGATATGCTGTTTCGAGCCACTTACTGATTTAACGTAAGACCAGAACTTCCTAGGATTTTCTGTCAAGTCGTTACATAGAATTTTACTTTCGAATTCACTGAACGCTTCACGCATAGCCCTCCTTACGCTAACTTTGACATCGTTTAGCTTCTGTTTGTCTGAGAGGTTTTGGCTGCGTTTAAACTTGGAGGGAAGCTCTCTTTGCTTTCGCAGTAGTTTCCTAACTTTGTTGTTGTACCACGGTGGGTTTTTCCCGTCCCTCACAGTTTTACTCGGCACGTACCTGTCCAAATCGCATTTTACGATTGCCTTGAACTTTTTCCATAAACACTCAACATTGTCAGTGTCGGAAGAGAAATATTCTGATTGATTCTCTTAAGAGAACAAAAAAAAGTATTTTTGGGCAAACCAAAAATACTGCCCGCTATATTCAATTACATTTTAACCTCCGACGAGCATTGCACTCCCAGGGAATAAGATCGTCCTGCAACAGGATAACATGCGTCCCACACTACTCGTGTCACCCTGGGGAAGACTGGGACATTTGGGAGGAACATTTGTGGATGACTCAAAGACTTCAGTGAGTTCTGAGCTATGATATGTTGTGGACATGCTATTGTATCGAGTATCGTGAATAAACTATATGAAATATATGTTCAAATTAACCGCTTCGACTCCGTCATTGGGACATTCCCTACCACATTTTAGGGAATAGTTCCGTAGTTCCGTAACTTCAAAAGAAGTAACATCGATCATGAAACGCGCGATGCTTTTAAAAGAAGTGAAAAAATATCTACGATTAATACAAGAAAAAACTGAGGAAACAATCTCGTTCAAATGCGTATTTCGAATCAGTATTCACTTATAACGAATTTGTGTGCACGTGCTCAGTACACGGTAGCTTGTGGCTTAAATTTTAGAATTAAGCTCTATGTGACAAACAGGTTTTTATAATTATTTCAGAATAAAAGCAGCCTTAGTTTGAAATTATTAAATTTCAATGACACGTTTCGCCATTTTAGGGAATTATCAGATTGTATAAAAGTAGCTAGATATGAAACCCATCCGTTATATACCCACGTAATATGGAAAATGGACGCAATAATAACTCGATATGTAAACCACCTGTCAAAAAAAAAAAAATAAATAAATAAAATAAAATAAAATAAAATAAAATAAAATAAAAAATGTGTAATCAGTTGCATTTCTTATATGATTTCGGATCTGATAAGAGTATTACATGAAAACCTTTGTAACTGACGCCATTATTTCGGCGTCTTTAGACACACTAACAGTGTGACAGCGGAATGTGACTCATAGATAATAAAGGAATTATTCTTTCTTGATTAGTTCATTTTTCAATATTACTGCCAGACTAAATTTATCAAACTGCGACCACTGGATGGCGAAAGGACTTTCTGAGCTAAGGGTGAAATAATAAAAGATTAAAAATTATATTTACTATTGCTACTTACAATAAATTTTTCTCAGCTTTAATATTTTTCTAAGAATCGTTGAATGTTTCAAGTTTGAAATTTTAATGAATGGACGATTGTGCTTTATTCCATATACTGACTCAGTTTGGTTCTAGCGTCATATCATAAATTATTCATGTGACTGAAGACTATTTCGACATAGGGGTTCCTACTCGGAAAAGCTATTATTCTATAGATATTTTGTTTATTTTAGGCGTTCCTTTTCCTGTTAGAAACGTTTTCACGGAATGAGTATGTGGACATACAAGCTTGACTATGTAATTGTTTCAGTTTTATTCAGTATATGGATCTTATAACATAAATTATTCTTATCAATGTCTTGTTCAATGCCCACCACCTGTAATGCTTCTACATATGTTTCACATGAAGGAGTTACTTTTCCTACATTCACATAACTGAAAACCTTCGAAGAAGAGTTTTCATAGTCGAACCACTTTTTAATATAATCTTCGGCTTTTTGGTAAGCTAACAGAGCTTCATTCTCGAATTTGTTTCACTCAACCTCATTTAATATTAAAATTTCTTTGTTGCCTTTTGCTCCGAAGATACACGCGTTCTCACGTGATTCAGTATCCTCTTTTAATGTGACCACAATTTTATACAATTCTACAGAACTTATGTATGAGAACTATCAATACGTTTCTGAAATAAATTTAATAAAAATTAATAAAATAAATGTAACAATCCGGCAATCCACATTATTCATTAACAACAGAAGACCAAATAAACTTACCGCACTCATTCTCACCCCGTTGCCGGAAACACATTCTCATCGCTTTCCGCGCTGCCCACCTAACTTTATATGATGAAAGGTAGCATGATAATCTTGATTATAAAAGCAAAGTATTCCTTTCTTACACCTTTTTTGTGTCGACTGAACCCTTCACATAAGACTTTTAACATGGCAAGATAATAATTCCGTGCAGTGCATTGCTGCATTATGCAAGACGTGCCAACTGTAGTTAGTTTTAACCTTCAAACGGGAGTTTTGGCTTCTTTGAAATTAATAAGTGGTATTGTGGGTCCGAAAGGATACAGCTTTGTTTTAGCCTTGAAAAGTATTTTATTTTATTTTCCAAAAAATGGCTCTGAGCACTGTGGGACTTAACATCTGAGGTCATCAGTCCCCTAGAACTTAGAACTACTTAAACCTAACTAACCTAAGGACATCACACACATCCATGCCCGAGGCAGGATTCGAACCTGCGACCGTGGCAGTCGCGCATTTTTTTTTTTTCATCACAAATATTTATTCATACATATTTTTATTTGCTTATATCAGAAACGAAAAACACAAGTTTAATACAAAGAATCAAAGTAAATCACAAAAGGTAAAAAAAGTTTATCTGCCCTTGCGTAACAGTGAACTGAAATTAAACTTGAAAATTTAAACCAATTTATTGTGTTGGAAATAACGTGAAACCTTAATAGACTGCTGTAAGATGAACAAATAGAGTATGAAAAGTGGGCAGTATATGATTAACTTCACATATGAATCAATATTCACTTGACTTCTTCTCTTTATGGTTAACTTCACATATGAATCAGTATTCACTTGACTTCTTCTCTTGTTTCTCTTTACACGTCACTGATTGGCAGGTTTGGCAAACAGGACGCTGCAGCAGGTACAGTACTGATTGGTCTTTATCTCGCTGTTACGGGGACACGGAGCAATTTCATGTTCACTACTGTAAATAGAGATCACTTGCATCGTTACCTTGGATGAAGCACAGGTATGTAGGAGCGTTCATTAAGTAATAAAACACTTTTTTTTCTCGGACAGTTACGGTTGATAAAACGTGGAATTTCTTGTGGGACGTTGTGGAATATTCCCGCTTCAGCCGCGCGTAATTCCATGAAGTTCCGATCGACGGCGGCACTATACGAGCTTTCAAAACGTCGTCTGTGACGGAGGTGCGTTCCAAGGAGAGAGCTGTCATTTAGTTTCTTCTGACGGAAAATCATCGCAGATAATTCATAGGCTCTTGCAGAATGTCTACGCAGACGTGGCAGTGAAGAAAGAACGGTGAGCCACTGGGCGAGACATCTGTTATCATCGCAACAAGGTCGTGCTAAACTGTCCGATCTCCCACACAGCTGTGACTCCTGCTATGTTGGAACGTGAGGACTCTCTCATTCGAAGTGATCGACCGATCACAATCAAACAACTCGCTGCTCAACTGGATAATACTTTCTGTTCATACCTTTGTGGCATTTTCTGAGATATTTTGGTTTTAGTTCGGATGTCAAGTCCATGACGCTTCAGAAACCTGTGGCATCAACCAAATCCACCCTTAAAGTCTGTTAAGTTCCACTGTAACGCCAGCTGACGAGCGTGTATTTTAATAATTTTTGTACCAATTCCAGTGCCATTTTGATGGTGTCCTTGAATCAGTTTCAAAACGTCATCTTATGTTTGGCTATTTTGCATTCACTCCTCTATTTGCACATTTAGTCTTGCTCATTTTTTCAGTTCTTCTTTAGTAGCCCGCCAATCGCCAATGGTTTTTTTCTGTTGGTGAAGGACGGAAATTCCGCTCAGCTGCTCTGTTTCCATGCTATTTTGCATACGCTATTTTTTCAATTTATTATCTGCATCGTATGAATACTGTTTTTTTTTTCATTACGAAACTAGCTACTAACAAAGATACAATACTGTTACCGATAACACAAATCACTCTCAATTCAAGTTCACTGACGTCGCAGACTATAACGCCGCATCATAGGGTAGACCAATGTTCTGGGTTTGTGATGGCGGGGTGGGAGGGAGACAGTATTAGCTAGCTTGTGAGTCTCGGCAACTCATGTTCGTATCGTCGGTCCACTGCTGCTACCACTTGAATAGTGTCCTGCGGCATAGAATGTATGGCTATTTTTAAAACTAGCGGGAATTTTAAATCAAACACTAGACATCTGGCATTAGTTTCGCGTATAAGACACACCTGAATTTTCGGGGCAATTTTTTGGAAGAAAAAGTGCGTCTTATAGTCCGTAAAATACGGTATATACGATTAAAACAACCAAGTAATATACTAATATCAAATTCGGAAATCAACAGGAATCCTACTTTCTGTTATGTTTTATTAATTCACAAATAGGTCAGAGACGCATACGAGACACTGCACACAATAAAGTCAAAACGTAATTGCGTTCAACTCTGAGGTTCAGCTGACTAAACACTTCTCTGCATACGCTGGCGGGCGCTGGCAGTGGCTGTCGAATGCAGAGGAAAACGAGACGAGCAACGGTCAGCCAGGGTCACGAATGCAGGACGCGCTGACTGGCAACAGCGCCCCTCATGTTTATTGACTTTATTTTGCGAATCAAATAAATTAGTGATATGAATGGAATTCTAAAAATACCGAACCACTCGTACTTCGTTATCGAACACCATGCACGGGGCTGAACGGCCAAACAGTTTGGTGAAAAACCGAATACGTGGCTATACACGTTATCAGTAGATGAAGAGCTTCTATATACTCCTCCGACGTGTAACTTTCCAGAGATCACTACTTTGTTGACTCTTATGAAGTATTACGTATTTCAGTAAATCATAAGATTCCCGTAACGGTGCCTAACGTTCAAGTACTTTTCCATTAGACTTAATCTTCAGACAGATAATAGAGTTTCAGACGGAAGACAAATTACATCGTTTCTTCAGTCCTCGCGAATCAATATCACACGTATTTCTTTACGAAGCGGGCTTAAATAAAATGCAAATTAGCTCATTAGGTGAAATTAAGCAGCTTCTAGAGTGGATTCCCATTACTTGCGTTCTGCTCGGAATTACGGATGATAAATGGACAGAAAGAGCATGGTGAATACTGAAGGTTGTTTATGCCTTGTGCAGCCTATCCACTTGCTCTGCACTATTATTGTGAAGTTGGTGTGTTAATGAATTGACACTCCAAACGGAAAGCATTACTCTTGCAAGATTTTGAGTAAATAAGATTCATATGACCGGTATGTAAGCTAAGTAATGGATTGTTTAAGCTAGAGGCAGATTGCACCGGTGGTGGTATCGACTGAAATCGGAGAAACAGTTAAATAAATGTGGTTCTAAGTGAATCAGTAATTGCTTAACTCAGGCTTCCTATGAGACATAAATTACAGTGGGTGTGCAGAAGGCTTATATTTGTGAAGTATATATGTATATACATCTGGAATTACTCATCCCCGAAAATAAGAGACTTTTATTATGGACAGGACTACTAGAGGCATAATAAATTATATGTCACCAAAATACTTTTCAAGAAATAAGCTACAGAGAAAGTTTATCATTTATACTGCTCGAATTAGAAAAAAACAACTGAAATGATCTTCGTTAAGAACCAAATGGTAAGAAAAGTGATATTACGGTTTAAAATCCCGTCGAAGACGATGTCAACAGGGTACGAATAATGAGAGATTGACAATGAAGTCGGCTGTATTCTTTAAGAGGGGTCATCCCGGTATTCTCCTAATTAGTAAAAAAAGGGAAACGGTAAATATTGAAGGTCGAAGGGAGATCTAAGCTACTATCCTCGCGAATACCATTTCTGTGTACCGATTTAACCACCGCACAACCTCGATCCGTAAATTTGGTTAGAATCAAATCAATGTTAAAACTCGGACACTGAACAGCATTGGTGAGAATACAGTTCTCGCAAAGCTGATTAGTTCAGACGAAAGAACAGAAGGGGAGGGGGGAGGAAACAGCGCACAAAAGCAACGCCTAAATCGCTGTACATGACTCATATGTAGTCTAATTACAATAAAAATCCACACAATGGGCTACTACTCAAATGTTATCGATTTGTCCGGCTATGTCTTACGTTGTTGTTGCGGCCATCAGCCCGATGCCTGCTTTGATTCAGTTCTCCAACCATCTCTGTCCTGCGCATAGCTACTGCATTCTACAGCCATTAGACCAGTGGTCGTAAACCTTTTTGCTTCAGAGCCAATACTGACTTTGTAGGATGACAGCTTTGGCCGCATAGGAAGGGAGGGGTTTGGGCGGGAATTACAGGAGGCCACTCAGAGAGAAATTCAGTTTTCATCAAACCACTGTTATTTATAGAAGCTTACCACTTACACTTTTTGAATATCGTACAGTATTACACTAATATTTTCAATTTTTTGTTACCTAAGCGGGTACTGTGGCCAGTGCATCAGGTTCCCATGTTTGATTTTTCTGATTTCCGTGCACATTTCTTAGGCATCTTCACCTCCTTCTATCTGAAACAATACGAAATGGCGGCAGTAGACCGTTTCCGATAGCACATTTCTATTAGGCCAGATGTAACAGAATAGAGGCGGTTAAATAATGTAACTTAGTTGATTCAAAATTGTCACAATTGAACAGGATGGCGTCATTCTTAACGGTTCAAAATCTGCAGATGTGGAGGTAATATCGGGAGTACCGCAAGGAAGCGTGATAGGACCTTTATTGTTTACAATATACATAAATGACTTAGTTGACAACATCGGTAGCTCCGTGAGGCTATCTGCAGATGACACGGTTGTCTACAAGAAAGTAGCAACATCAGAAGACTCGTACGTACTCCAGGAAGACCTGCAGAGGATTAATGAATGGTGCGACAGCTGGCAGCTTTCCCTAAACGTAGATAAATGTAATATAATGCGCATACATAGGGGCAGAAATCCATTCCAGTACGATTATGCCATAGGTGGTAAATCATTGGAAGCGGTAACGACCGTAAAATACTTAGGAGTTACTATCCGGAGCGATCTGAAGTGGAATGATCACATAAAACAAATAGTGGGAAAAGCAGGCACCAGGTTGAGATCCATAGGAAGAATTCTAAGAAAATGTGACTCATCGACGAAAGAAGTAGCTTACAAAACGCTTGTTCGTCCGATTCTTGAGTATTGCTCATCAGTATGGGACCCTTACCAGGTTGGATTAATAGAAGAGATAGACATGATCCAGCGAAAAGCAGCGCGATTCGTCATGGGGACATTTAGTCAGCGCGAGAGCGTTACGGAGATGCTGAATAAGCTCCAGTGGCGGACACTTCAAGAAAGGCGTTACGCAATACGGAGAGGTTTATTATCGAAATTACGAGAGAGCACATTCCGGGAAGAGATGGGCAACATATTACTACCGCCCACATATATCTCGCGTAATGATCACAACGAAAAGATCCGAGAAATTAGAGCAAATACGGAGACTTACAAGCAGTCGTTCTTCCCACGCACAATTCGTGAATGGAACAGGGAAGGGGGGATCAGATAGTGGTACAATAAGTACCCTCCGCCACACACCGTAAGGTGGCTCGCGGAGTATAGATGTAGATGTAGATGTAGATGATAGCTTTGTATGTAAAATGATTAAGAAGTCAGTTTTATCTGTTGTATTATGCGTGGTTTTTTTTTAAAGCAAGTAACACTTACTGTGAAGAACACATTGCACACTCTTCCCGACGAGTAGAGTGGCCACTTTTCCTCAACGGACGTCTTGTCCGCTTTAGTGATCCACAGAAGATACCATCAGACTGACTTAAATAACAAGGAACTACATTTGTAGGCCAAAATCCACTATTTAACCATCGATATTGTAAAAAAAGTTACGGTACTCTCGACACAAGTGAGATAGCAAGAATAATGTAAATGACTTATCTTACATCAAACGACTCAAAAACAAAAAAGATTTTAGTAACAAATAAGGGAAAAAGCTTCCTCTGCCAATGTCTCTGACAACAAAGGTGAATGTATATTAAAACTAGTCTGACCACCTTTCGGCAGGTAGCAGCAGTGTTCAGGGGAAGAAATTACGCAAATCGCTGTATGAGGCACGATCGGAAATGTTTACTAAACATTTTGAATGTAATTTTTTTTCCTCGTTGCACTGTACGATAACAGTCTTAATTTGATTTCATATAACTTGCAACAAACATGTACCACATTTGAAGATGACCGTGTCTATAATGCGCAATCAGGGATCCACGGTACTTCTATTTGCCATTTATACCATAGCAGCTGATCGGTGCTAGCTGCACACGCTCATAAACTGTCAGCATTGTAAGACAAGAAGTGAAATATTGCCCCTCTCACTTCTATTAGCTCCGCAGTGGCCGCCATACATAACACTGCACCTTTGGCGTAAACGGCAAACTTTGCTTAGCTCACAGCCATAGATTATGCACATCTTAAAATATTGCTGTCTTTATAAGTAATTTGTTTGTTATTGAGCACAGAAGAATACAGTCTTAAGAAGATCTTGACTTAGTCCACGTTTTTTGGATTCTACTGGTAACTGGTACGAGCATATTATCACAAAAATACGGCTCAGTACCGCCGCCGCATAGAGACTTGATTCGGACTGCATGCGGACCGCGGGCCCCAATTTGACGACAACTGCATTAGACCCTGCTTATCTTATTTGAAGCCTTGGTCTCTCTCTATAATTTTTAACACTCACACTTCCCTCTTGTAGCAAACAGACAAGTCCGTTATAGGAAAGATGGGATGCACCTAAATCTACATGACTCCTTTTTATACTGGTTGTGGAATTGATTTCTATCCGCCGATTCAGAATCTCCTCACTAGTTATTCGATCTATCTGTCTAATCTTCAGCATGTTTTTGTAACATCATGTTTCAAAATTTTCTCTTCTCTACTTGTCTGATTTATAGTCCACATAGAAACATCTTCAGAAAAAAAACATCCTAGCGTTTCAATGTACACTTGACGTTAAAAAATTTCTCGTTGTTCAGAAATGCTTTTCTTGCAATTGCTGGTGTGAATCTTTTTGTTGTGCCTATCACGACTCAGCATCTTCACTATATAGTTAATAGCAACTTCCCTTCGCTGGTATCGTTACATTCCATCCTGGATTTTCCATTGATTAATACTTCATATAAACAGCACTTCGCGCCTGTTGTGTTGTGGGTTATGTCCGTTGACGACCATTTTATGGTAAATGTGGATGCCATGTGACTGCTGGTATGTACTTATACTTATCAACCAGAACATTATGACTACAGACCTACTATCGATATAAACCCGTATAGGCGATAGCAGCGTCAGCTGGCGAGGAATGACTGCTAGTCAGACACTTGCTCGGGGCATGTATTGTCACTGAACCTGCTGTCCATATGCAGAATGGGGAAGTCCCGTGAACTACCTGACTTCGACCGAGGGCAGATTGTGATGACACGAGGGTTTCGGAAACTGTACAACTTGTTCGGTTTTCGAGGACTGCCGTAGTGAGTGTCTTAAGTATGTGACGAAACCAAAGTGAAACCACGTCCAGACATCATAGGGTTGAGCGACCACCCGTAATTGCAAATGTGGGACGTCGTAGGCTGGGCAGACTGGTAAAACATGACAGACGTCGAACTATGAGGGAACTAACGTCAGACTTTAATGCTGGGTGGAGTACAAGTGTGTCTGAACACACAGTGCACCGAACACCGTTAACGATGGACCTCCGCTGCCGATGACTCATGCATGTACCAATGTTAGCACCACGATATCGGCAACTACGACTGAAATTGGCGGGTCGTCATTGGCACTGGTCGTTGGCGCAGCGGCAGTACGTGGCACGGTCTGACGAATCCCGATACCTTCTTCGTCACACAGATGGGAAGGCGCGAATCCGTCGTCTTCCAGGGGAACAGCTGATTGACACCTGCATTGCGGGACGGGAGAAGGTGGCTGTGGTGAACATTCGCGTGGTCATCCATGCGTCCAGTGGTGCTCCTGCAAGGCATCATGACGGCCTAGGGTTATCGTACACTGGTTGCAGACCACATACACCTCTTGATCATGTTTCCCGATGGCAGTGGCATTTTTCAGCAATATAATGCACCATGTAACAAGGCCAGGAGCGTGATGGAACGGTTCTAGAAACAAAATGGCGAGTTAATTAGGTGACTTGTGCGTGCAGGTATGGTGCCAAATCTCTCCAGCGACCTCCGTAGAAAGGCCTTATTGCTTCCATGCCAAGACGCGTTGCCTCTGTTATCCGTGCCAAAGGTGGACCTACTAGCTAATAGGTAGGTGTCATAATGTTCTGGCCGATCAGTGTACTTGGAGGATGTGACTCAAATGGCTCTGAGCACTATGGGACTTAACATTTGAAGCCATCAGTCCCCTAGAACTTAGAACTAGTTAAACCTAACTAACCTAAAGACATCACACACATCCATGCCCGAAGCAGGATTCGAACCTGCGACCGTAGCGGTCGCGCGGTTCTAAACAGAAGCACCTAGAACCGCTCGGCCAAAACTGCCGGCGGAGGATGTGACCACAGCCATTTATGTTAGCTCACGGAACTAAACAGTCACTCCCTTGAAAGAGAGCAATGACCGTTCTGGACCGCAGTAGTCTAACGTAATTCATGGCACTGAAGTCTATGCCATTCTATGCCAGTTGGTTGGTTGTATGGAAGGAGTCCAGGAGGATGGGTCGACGTGTAGATTGTGACATATTTTCACGTACACGTGACCACACCGTGAATGAAGTTGCCCGAATTGTCAGTGTATTATCGTAAACTCTCTAGTGTGCCAACAAGGGAAAGTGTACCACTCGCCCAAGTATCGAGCAGGTCCGATGGCTGGGTTTGTCTCTAAAGAGGTACTCATCACATGTCTCTGTACTTCAGTCATATTGAGAATGCAGGGGTCAGGTAGGGACATATCCGTAATCGATTGTAATATTGATCCGCGGCTTTCATGAACCGTGTGAAGACGTTGTGTTCCGGTTACAGTTGTAGAAGTTTTTATTGTGCTTTTTCAGTTGGGTGTTATACCTTCATAAAGCATAAACACTTATAACTTACACCTCGCAGACATAACCTCAAAAGAGATCCTCTTAAAGGAAATGTTTCTAGCTATAAAGGTATAGTTACTTGGAACTTATACCTGTGTCCAGAAAAGGCACGAATTATTCACGCTGACAATGCGCAAACACGAAACTGCAATAGCAGCATAAAGCAGCCATAGCCGGAATGTGACGTCCTTAACAGTCAGTAACAGCATCGCATGTCACTTGGTTGTTATCCATTTTGAATTTATAACAGTTGATTTACATGGCAGATTCACATTCCGCATGCCAATCACACTCTAAGAGCGAACATTAATTCACTGTTTCGAACCATTTTTTTCCATATTAATGCAATGTGAATTGTCCCAATCAAGGAAAGAGTTTAACCATTTTCTATAAGTAACTTTCTATTTTATAGGTATATCTTCAGTTTTTAATCATCCTCAAAACCGTTATCTTTGTGGCGGTACCTCTGAGCAGGATGCTATCGTGTACTGATAGGTTGAACTAGTAATTGCGAGGAATAGATTACAACGTTTCATTTAAGATTCCAGAACTTATAAAGTGTTTAACAGGTACCACAGAGTGCGTTTAGTAACAGAAATCAGCGATACGGTCTGCTCACCGAGCGAGAGGGCGCAATGGTCACCACATTGGACTCGGGAGGACGTTGGTTCAAATCCATGTGCGGCCATCGACATTGAAGTTTTCCAACATTTCCCTGGAACGCTGCAGGTAAATGCCGCAATGGTTTCTCTGAAAGAGAACTCAGTTTTTTTTCTCCACTGTTGAAATAATCTGAGCTTGTGCTCCGTCTCTAATAAGATCGATCTCAACGAGACATTAAATCCTAATCTTCCTTTCTTCCTTCCTTCACAGTTTGCATCCCTGTAAAGAACTGTCCGTGAGCTGATAAACTTATTCCTGGATACCTTCACTCCAGAAATGTTCTCATTGTACTGATAGTTGCTTTGAAATACAACGTTTTTTTAAATTCTTTATTCAATTCATTGCATTATACATATTAAGCCACTACCTAACTACATTAGTGGGTCCTAATAATGATACAAAGAAATGCAGCTTTCTATTCTACACTACAGGTGATTTATTATTATTATTATTACTCTAATCTTACCGCTATGTGGTTCTAAGCTACTTAATCTACAAGGAAACTTAATGCTACCTGCAGCGTTACAGGTGTGCCAGTGCTACTATAAACCTGCTCGGTGTTGGCCAGGCCCACTGAGCTAATCCCAGTGGGCATGCCCCTGCCACTGGGCTGGCCCTCTACTTCCTATCGCTGCAGTCTATTCTAAGGTATTATCCTATCTTCTACATCTAATCTAAATTACATACGTCATAATTGGTGCGTGTTCCAGTCCGGTGTTTTTGTACCCCCCTCCCTCCTAGTCCAGGGCAAGGCGGATTCCAGCCGTGAAGCGGCTGGCCAAGTCCTTACCCGGCGGTACAGGAAGGGTGCACGAAGTCTAAGTCGGTGAAAAGTTTTTGCCTTTAATGATTGTCCCTTCAAAAGTTCTTAAGGACTTTTTTCGATATTTGGTCTGTGAGTTTGTTTAAGATGTTAAAAGTGTTGTCGTGCCTTAGTAAGTGGTACGTGTCATTGTTTGGTAGCTGTTGTCTTAGGTCATGGGCTACGTCATCGAAGAGGTGTCACTCATACACCACATGTTCTGGGGTGCTTTGCACAGCACCACAGTCACACGCGGGTGTAGCCTGCTTCCCAAACCGACATAGATATATTGGGTATGGTTCATGTCCAGTAAGAAAGTGCAGCATTCCTCTCGTAGGCGTGAAAAATGTAAGTTTTATCCGTTCCTCTATGTCCGGTAGCAGCTCATAGGTTCTGCGTCCCGTATCCTCGTTGCTCCACTGTTCCTGCCACAGTTCGATCCCTCTCTTTTTGATGGCGTACTTATCCCCAGCATAAACCCCAAGTATCTCTCTAATTTTGTCCCTGTTCTCCTTCTTCGCCCAGTACCAGGCGGCCTGCTCACGAACTTTTATGTCCAGTGGACAGATCGCCATTAGCACTAAAAGCGCTAATTCCGCAATGCGTTTATTTTGTTACAGTCATCTCTTAACCTCGAACCGACCTAGCGAGAAAGTAGCAGGAGAGGAGTCGCGAAGTTTTTCTTGTGTTCCACGACTATCCTCCTCGAAACGGGAAACTTGTGAGAATGTTACGAGACTCTTTATACTCGGTACGTTTTCGGGATAAGTTTGTGCTAATTTGCCATGGGGACAACATTGAAAATAACTAAAGATTATCAGCTCCTCCTACGTCTTTGAGACGCGTCATCCCAAGAGTATAGAAACAGAAGAAAAAGGAGAAATTCTGTGGAGCATTTGTCCAAAAAGTATGAAGTATCACAACACGACACTGAAAACAATTACGCAGCTTAAAATCAAAATTCATGGGAGGACGCAAGAAGCTGTATGAGTAAAAAACAGTGGTTCTTCGAAAACGTCATATTGGCTTGGTTACCACGCACTAAAAGTTTTACTGAAAAGCATGGAATCCTGGTGATGTCCTGTAATGACCTTGAATACAGAGAGATTCTCACAATTAACTACGTGCGTTCTATTTTATTTCACAATTTACACTTATTGAAACATCTTTTTCAAAAAGATCTGTCAATAAATGTAGTATTATTTCTCACCTTATCAAGCCTTTCAGCGAAGTAATTATGCTCCACAGGTTTCCGGGACACCACGAGTTCGCCTATTTTGAATTCTAAGAATATACTTCAGGCTGCTGAAAGTGTCACCAATGCAAAGGAACCGGAGTGTTACAGCTAGCCTAAAGGGGGCTGGAAAGGTTTCCCTAAATACGGTAAAATGTCTCTTATCAAAAAACCTACTATCTTCTAGTCTTAATTTTTCGAGAAGACCTACAGCGACAGTAATCCCTTGTGAAAACGGAGTTCTTCGCCAGTAACATTTGCGTTTAATTTTTTTCTTTTTTGTAATCCTACATTAGTTAACCAAAAATTAAAAAAAACAGGGTAATTGATAGGGGGCTGTAGATAATTTCATGGGCATTTTTCTAGTATTCTGATGTCATGAACGCTTAAGCGCCTTTGAAATTATGAGCGTGCAGTGTCGTCAGAGCTGCCATGTCGCCTCGAGGCTTGCTTGGACCATCTCTGCTTTGCAAGATACGTGGGAGGTGATAGCGCACTGTTAACCGTGAGATGAGGAGACACTGTAGTAGGCGGTGGTGTGTCATGAGTGGCAGTACGGCAAGCGAGTGGTACGGTTGCAGTTATATTGTGAGGAAGTGGAACATGCTGATTTACTGATTCATTATTTGAGATGAGGAAAGAGATTGAATCATATGAGAAGAATATTTTTTTTTACTTTTATTCTGCTGAGTAATAGAAGAAGGTTTAATTTTAGATTTTGTACTTTATTGCGGCAGCTTATACACTCCTGGAAATTGAAATAAGAACACCGTGAATTCATTGTCCCAGGAAGGGGAAACTTTATTGACACATTCCTGGTGTCATATACATCACATGATCACACTGACAGAACCACAGGCACATAGACACAGGCAACAGAGCATGCACAATGTCGGCACTAGTACAGTGTATATCCACCTTTCGCAGCAATGCAGGCTGCTATTCTCCCATGGAAACGATCGTAGAGATGCTGGATGTAGTCCTGTGGAACGGCTTGCCATGCCATTTCCACCTGGCGCCTCAGTTGGACCAGCGTTCGTGCTGGACGTGCAGACCGCGTGAGACGACGCTTCATCCAGTCCCAAACATGCTCAATGGGGGACAGATCCGGAGATCTTGCTGGCCAGGGTAGTTGACTTACACCTTCTAGAGCACGTTGGGTGGCACGGGATACATGCGGACGTGCATTGTCCTGTTGGAACAGCAAGTTCCCTTGCCGGTCTAGGAATGGTAGAACGATGGGTTTGATGACGGTTTGGATGTACCGTGCACTATTCAGTGTCCCCTCGACGATCACCAGTGGTGTACGGCCAGTGTAGGAGATCGCTCCCCACACCATGATGCCGGGTGTTGGCCCTGTGTGCCTCGTTCGTATGCAGTCCTGATTGTGGCGCTCACCTGCACGGCGCCAAACACGCATACGACCATCATTGGCACCAAGGCAGAAGCGACTCTCATCGCTGAAGACGACACGTCTCCATTCGTCCCTCCATTCACGCCTGTCGCGACACCACTGGAGGCGGGCTGCACGATGTTGGGGCGTGAGCGGAAGACGGCCTAACGGTGTGCGGGACCGTAGCCCAGCTGCATGGAGACGGTTGCGAATGGTCCTCGTCGATACCCCAGGAGCAACAGTGTCCCTAATTTGCTGGGAAGTGGCGGTGCGGTCCCCTACGGCACTGCGTAGGATCCTACGGTCTTGGCGTGCATCCGTGCGTCGCTGCGGTCCGGTCCCAGGTCGACGGGCACGTGCACCTTCCGCCGACCACTGGCGACAACATCGATGTACTGTGGAGATCTCACGCCCCACGTGTTGAGCAATTCGGCGGTACGTCCACCCGGCCTCCCGTATGCCCACTATACGCCCTCGCTCAAAGTCCGTCAACTGCACATACGGTTCACGTCCACGCTGTCGCGGCATGCTACCAGTGTTAAAGACTGCGATGGAGCTCCGTATGCCACGGCAAACTGGCTGACACTGACGGCGGCGGTGCACAAATGCTGCGCAGCTAGCGCCATTCGACGGCCAACACCGCGGTTCCTGGTGTGTCCGCTGTGCCGTGCGTGTGATCATTGCTTGTACAGCCCTCTCGCAGTGTCCGGAGCAAGTATGGTGGGTCTGACACACCGGTGTCAATGTGTTCTTTTTTCCATTTCCAGGAGTGTAGTTCTGCATTCTCGGTTCAGACACCCAGAGACTTGAGCATAGGGGAAGATTAACTGCCATGCATAATTTTCAATTTGAATTTGGAGGAACGAATAACTGTTGAATATCCATTGTAATTTTTACGAGTTGCATTTTTTCCACTCATGAACGGTAATTTTTTGTGTATTAATGTTTGCGTAACAAAGCAAGAGATGATTTTTTCAGTATAGTACTTCTGTAATCAGAAAACTAATTACAGTTGATATTATAATTTATTCTAAGTCATTGTCCACATCCAAAGTCCATGCCAAAACATGTTATCTTTTTTTACTTATTTAGATCTGTTATGAAGTCCATGTGAAAATATGAGTTATCATTTTTTCTTTTTTACACTTGTTACGAATCAGGTATGCTTTCCCTTTTTTTGAAAAAAAAATAAAGAGGTGGCATCGCGCCAGGCGCAGGTTAGTAATTAGTTGTAGCTCAGCAAATGCGACGCGCTTTTAAGGGAAGAGCGGGTCACGGTGTTTCCATTGTGGAACAGGCAATCCAAAAATAAATAATAAGATCAGGGCCAATTTATTAGTTTAAAAGTTTAATGATTCACAGTTCTGAATTCAGACAATATTCTTGCCGTTACGAATATTTAAACAAACGAGAACCAAATAGGCACTTTCAAGTTACTTTCTCGCAGTCAGATTTTGCAGCACATTCTCACAGTTGAATTCCTATGTACAAAGTTTACGAATTATATGCAGAATGATTCTGTACATTGCAAGCAAGCAAATCTTTAAATGTAATGCAACAATCTTATTATTTTTATTAATATCACTTTCATAGTTTCTTTGGACATCTCGTTCAAATTTCTATAACGCAATTGACTCCCAAGGTGAGGACTCACGACTGTGTACAGCGAGTATGGCGATGCAATGTATCATAACTGTCTGTATACTGCAGTACAAGAGACCGTGAAAGGTGCAGTAGTAGTCAAAACAAACGGGCTGAAGTTCGCGAATGCCATGGAACGAGAATCTCCAAAGATTGAGAACAGTAGTGAGAAGGGCAAGAAGATTCTACCAGAAGGACTGCACTACGGAAGAAATAGCTCGGAGACTGGGGCTATAGAGAGACCATAAACAGCAATTTAAAGACCTCCTGCAGCAGGCAAGAGCAAGGAGCTGGAAGCGATACGTGGCACGGAACTTTCATGTTGATTCTTCGGGTACGCCGTATAAATTCTTCTGTCAAAAGATAAAGTCTCCACAATTTATCAAGTCTAAAGCGAGCAGACGGCATCATGCCAGGGAACTGGGGAAACCAGCATAGTTACAGATGGACACCCTCTTTTCAGATGATACTGCAGAGGACGTATTTGATGAATACAGAGAACTGCGGAACGGAATCGGGGGAGCATGCTGTAGAGATAGGATGATTTGTCCATTTCCGGAAGACCAGACGAAAAAAGAAATAGTAAAACCGAAAAAGAGTACATCACCCGGCCCTGACGACATCTCTGCTGAAGTTCTACAAGCTCTTTATTTGCACTTTACTTTGTTTTTATGCCAACTGTACAATGTTTGTTTATTGCAGGGAAGGACATCAGACACAGGGAAGAAGACAAATACGACCATCATCATAAGGGGTGAGGACTCGGATCCCTTAGCTCCAAGGTCCTACAGACCAATTTACCTTCTCGATACCTTAGGGAAGATTCTAGAGAAGCTACTATGCGGTAAACTAGACGAGAAACGTTTCTTCACGGGATGAGCAAGCAATAGAATCCAACAGTATGGTTCCAGAAGCGGAAAATTTGGCGAAATGACCTGTGAAAAACGATCCACAGAAATATGCCGTAGCCATAATGGTGGACATCACCGGGGCATTGGATTACATACGGCGCTCAGCACTTTTTGACCACCTGAGGAACAATGACTGCCTACGAGCGCTATACAGCTGCTTTAACAACTACTGTGAAGACGGAGAAACAACACTGTCGTGCCCAGCAGAGACCTTGACAGAAGAAATTTCAAAATACTGCCAGCCGGGATCCACACGCGGTCCTGCTTTCTGGGATCTAATACTCGACTCGGTGTTAGGAAAGCTACAGGATATTCAGGAGGCTGTTAGAGTTGTGACGTCTGCTGACTACCCGATGATCCATGAGAAGGGAAACTCCAGAAGAAATCTGGAAGATGGATGCCACGTAGGTCTTCAACAATTACATCGAGTGTCTACAGCGCCAGAAAAGACCACGTGCATGTTGTTAAGAGGGGATTTTCTGAGAAAACAGATCGTGAAATTAAGTGGCAGGTCCATAAAGAGTAAGTCTGTCTCCAGATACTTAGGCACCTTGTAGGACGAACGACAAATTTTTGGCACATACATTGAAGAAATTAGCAAGATTCCCAGAAACACGATGAGCAAACTATTGGTCTCACCAGTTATGATTGTAAGCTGCTAATGCAACCAGTAAGAACGCACCACAAAACTACCTCCGATCATGGGATACTGTACGGGTACTTGGACTCACACACTGTTAAAATCGTTCAAATGGCTCTAAGCACTATGGGACTTAACATCTGAGGTCATCAGTCCCCTAGAACTTAGAACTACTTAAACGTAACTAACCTAAGGACATCACACACATCCATACCCGAGGCAGGATTCGAACCTGCGACCGTAGTGGTTGGGCGGTTCCAGACTGAAGCGCCTAGAATCGCTCGGCCACAACCGCTCGGCCACCCCGGCCGGCCACACACTGTTGGCACTGCGTCAGTTGGTTCGTTGCAAGTAATAACTGGAACGTGTCCACTCCATCTCCAGATATGGAAAAAAACCGCGATGTATTGGCTGAAGAAAGACTAATATCATGAAGTGCTGATTTTAATAAGAATACGGGTCACGATCAAGCAGCACATTCAAAACCAGTTCCTCCGCCTATGGCAGAAACGATGGGATGATGCCCACCAAGCAGCGAGGCGTACTTGTGGTTTTTTGCCAAATATAAAAAGAGAGATTGGGAATGAAGAACCTGAATCCCTCAACGGACCTCACACATTTATTGATTGGTCATGCGCCCTAGCCCGCCTACTAGCGTAGGGTTGGTAGAAGACAGACCTCTCAGTGTACTTGTGCTGAAGAAGGCACGCTATAAATACTAACTGAGGACATCCGCTTTCTGCTGATGTAGCTCATATTAATCGGCAACTGCTAAATCGGAACGGAAGACTCGATGTCAAGCAGATGCGAAATAGAATGGCAGATCTTGGACAAAACTGCTGATGCTATTTCAAGAAAGTCTTGGGTGATGCGTTATCTCATCAATACATCTCCACCTACTGCACTGCAAGAGGCTACGATAGAAGATCGAGAAGCAACTCAGCAAAGTAGCAGCAGATGAACTGCCAACACCTTATAAGCAGTCGTCGTAACATCAGAGAGAAACGCAGAGCCGTGGGCCCTGTCTCGCCACCCACATGCTGACATGAGGAAAGTTTCCAACCGATTTCTCATACACAAACAGCAGTTGACCGGCGTTGCCTGGTGAAACGTTGTTGTGATGCCTCGTGTAAGGAGGAGAAATGCGTACCATCACTTTCCGACTTTGATAAAGGTCGGATTGTAGCCTATCACGATTGCGGTTTATCGTATCGCGACATTGCTGCTCGCGTTGGTCGAGATCCAATGACTGTTAGCAGAATATGGAATCGGTGGGTTCAGGAGGGTAATACGGAACGCCGTGCTGGATGCCAACGGCCTCGTATCACTAGCAGTCGAGATGACAGGCATCTTATCCGCATGGCTGTAACGGATCGTGCAGCCACGTCTCGATCTGTGAGTCAACAGATGGGGACATTTGCAAGACAACAAACATCTGCAGGAACAGTTCAACGACGTTTGCAGCAGCATGGACTATCAGCTCGGAGACCATGGCTGCGGTTACCCTTGACGCTGCATCACACACAGGAGCGCCTGCGATGGTGTACTCAACGACGAACACGGGTGCAGGAATGGCAAAACGTCATTTTTTCGGACGAATCCAGGTTCTGTTTACAGCATCATGATGGTCGTATCCGTGTTTGGTGACACCGCGGTGAACGCACATTGGAAGCGTGTATTCGTCATCACCATACTGGCGTATCACCCGGCGTGATGGTATGCGGCGCCATTGGTTACACGTCTCGGTCACCTCTTGTTAGCATTGACGGCACTTTGAACAGTGGACGCTACTTTTCAGATGTGTTACGACCAGTGGTTCTACCCTTCATTCGATCCCTTCGAAACCCTACACTTTAGGAAAGGATAATGCACGACCGCATGTTGCAGGTCCTGTACTGGACTTTCTGGATACAGAGAATGTTCGACTGCTGCCCTCGCCAGCACATTCTCCAGATCTCTCACCAATTGAAAACGTCTAGTCAATGGTGGCCGAGCAACTGGCTCGTCACAATACGCCAGTCACTACTCTTGATGAACAGTGGTGTCTTGTTGAAACTGCATGGGCAGCTGTACCTGTACACGCCATGCAAGCTCTGTTTGACTCAATGCACAGGCGTACAAGGCCGTTATTACGGCCAGAGGTGGTTGTTCTGGGTACTGATTTCTCAGGATCTATGCACCCAAACTGCGTGAAAATGTAATCACATTTTAGTTCTAGTATAATATATTTGTCCAATGAATACCCATTTATCATCTGCATTTGTCCTTGGTGTAGCAATTTTAATCGCCAGTAGTGTACAATCGCGCGTGGAACGTAATATCCTGTAGTACGTAAAATTCAATAATGTATTTCAATTATTTTATTATAAAAATGGCCAGATAGGAATGTTTCAGGCGTAGTGGGTTTATAACTCATGTATCCGATGGTATGTAGGGCTTAGCTTTTTTTTGAAATTATGTGTTATAATTATAAATGTTGTCACATGATCGTAACACTTCCAGATCTGTAGATGCCAATGTAATTTTACTGAAACTAGTAATCAGGATACGTTTCATTTGCAATCTGGGGAATAAAACTTCCGTTTTGGAAGCTTTTCTAGACTGCTATAGAGATCGCTCTCCTTCTGACGATGTCATGTTATTATATTATTTTGATAGTTACATCAAACATTGCCCATCCCTGTGTTTGGAAGAATTTGTACGTGTTTTCTTTGACGCTGCAGCTCGTGGCAAAGACCTAGAGGCGAGGGCGGAAGCCATCTGTCGCCGGATGCGGCCAACGGCTGCGCGTGTAGCGCCGTGGGTGGGGCGGCGTCGTCGTCGCAGCCGGCGAGGTGCGCCCTGGCGCCGCTCGCGAGAAAGGCCGTGTCGCGCCGCGTAGCCGCCAGCGGCCGCGGACAATCTCGTTACGGCTCCATCACGGCTCCTCCAGAAACCATCACTCCTCCCAAATTCGTAGAAATTGCGTTCTCAGTTGAGGTTTCTCCACGCCGCCGAGATTCTTTTGCTATTTCGCGGCGGCAGCTCGTCCTTCGCTCCGAGCGCTGGCCTTCGCAGTGTGTTTGCTCCCAGTTTCGCAGGCCACGTTCACTGGATTAGCAGCGCGAGTTGATTCACTTCGTTCTCCGTACCACACGACTATTACTATTTGGTGATCACTGTGAGGGGTTTCAATTTCGATTTCATTTGCTTAGTGTCAAGCTAATGTTCATTTCAGATTTGCAGCTAGCTCTTGTGTTTCTTACGTGTTTGCGCTTAAAATTATTGGAACCAGGTTCCACCTTTTATGCAAAACATTATTTTCTCTTGTTACCCAAACATGTTTCATCACCTCTTTGCCACCAGTAGTGGCTTTGTTCATTGGACAACTGTAAAAGTGAACATATTTTAGGTTTTAACTCATCTAAATGAGGCCTAAAGATAGTATTTGTTCGTTTATTTTCTTACCTTGATTTCACATTATATGGTTTTGCAGGACCATTGTATGCTGTCCTGCACTGATAGTTGTCATATACAAATCAAACGATGTGAATGTAAATTTTATCACCATGTTAACCTATCCTTTGATAGATTGTAATGACGCACCATTGACTTAAAGGAAAGTGAAATAAACTTGAATATTGACATTTGGAACAAGTTAATAGACGATGCTACTAATTCCACAACTGTTGTTCAATTAATAAGAAGTGCTGCAATTTCTGTTTTAAAGAACTTTATCCAGTTCACACGACCGGTTTCGGCCTGTATATGAGGCCATTTTCAAGTGCGTCTGAAACTACCTCATGGTACTTCATAAAATGATAGGTATACACATAATTTTGCTTGTAATAACAGGAGATTGGGACCATGCTTATACAGAGTGTTCGGAAATTAGCCTTACGAACTTCTTGAGCTTTGTTTAACTAATCTACTTCTCCTTGAGGAATTTACCTAGGCGTGACGCACCACAATTATTAGGGAACAATTCGATATGAAACACAAAGAAACATCCAGTTATCAGTTAAGGACGTTTGTTTGTATTGAGACTTAAACATTACATTGTACGTTATTCCAAAGCAAAAAAGAACCCAGCATGCTGCAACAGTACTGACGCATTACAACAGTAGCAGCATGTGCAGTCCAGTTAAGTTGTTACAGACATTGTACCTATGAAGGAATGTTCTAGTACACACTCTCCGTCCCACCTGTTGTCTCTTCACTTTCTAGTGCAGCGGACAGAACTTGCTCCTTTGTCTTTACAGGAGTCTCGTAAATTAAACTTTACGCACGACCAAGTATGCACTGCGGCTTTCACAGGGCAGACTAGCTCAGAGCTGCATGAAAGCAGTCTCCGCACGGAAGCCTACAATGACAACATCGCTCACGTGCGAGACGAGCAATAGGGAAGAGACAGGTGGGGGGGGGGGGGTGATTTCTTTGACAATCTTACCTACTCTCGTTGCCAAAAGATTAAGCAATCGTTAAACGACCGTCGCCCGAAAGTGTCGAAAGACATCAGGCAATACGTCCAAGAAAAGAAAATATTTACTTAATATTAATGTGATTTGAATATAAGAATACTTAAGATGGCATCAAAACAGCCAAATTCCTTATTTAAAACAGAAATTTCGTTTATTCACTATTCTGTTTGTTCCGAACAAACCCCCCCCCCCCCCCCCCCCCCCAAATAAATAAAAGTGGACGTCGTGAAGTGACGACCCATTCTACTGTAAGAAGTGTCATTAACCTAACCTAATTCTCGGCTTACGCAACACTCTAGACGAAGAGTACTTATAGTGTTATCAATTCTGAAATGATCTATTGCATTAGCAGGCTATCAGATTAATTTGGAACTTACGTAACATCGGCTTTACAGAAAGCAGTAGTACCCAGAAAGCAGGTAAGATGTGTTGTAAAGATGACGTCGCCTGGAACATTTTAATCACAGAATAATATGCAACTACTTATTGTCTTGTAGTACAGTAGTGGGATGGTACTTCAGTTCCTAATAATCGCTGAATCGGCGATTACTCCTTAAAACCACAGTTTTAAGGGGCTCCGGAAAGGCTCAAAATCATGAACAGTTCAATTTTTACTTTTTTGCGTTTTCTGAATCTGCAGACTATTACCTTTTAATAGATATATAATTTATTCAATTCCGAAGACTACAACTATTTTTAAATTTTTTTTGAAATGTGTTCTACATGGGCGTGACCCACTGTGGCGCTGTTAAACTGCTGTCAAATGGTGTTATTATTAACGTCCGTGTTCATCAGGTACATTTTAGTGATGTGAGATAAAGTATGTGTTGTGGCTAACCTGTGATGGTTCAATATATATCGCTGGTGTGACTGTCGATTGTTTCATGTTTACTTACTCTGTCGTTATCTCGAAAATATTCGTAATTAATTCTGTTTCTTGAGTCTCTGTTTTGTTGAAGTATAATAATGAGTAAAAGTAAAGTTATTAGAAATCCCCTGAAGGCTTTTAAGAAAAGGAGAAATGTTGGAAAGCCAAAGGTATGTGTTATTACTGTAAACAATAAAGACGATGAAAATCCCCAACATAGCTTGTGTCCCAAAGAAGAAGACAGTTGGTGTAAATATAACAAAGGATTGCTAACTGGTGAAGTGTACACTCATAAGCATAGTCTGCCTCATGCAATAATGGAGGTGATAAAACATATTTTCAGAGACTTAGCAGCACCTGAACTGTTGAAAAAGTGTATTCACGGAAAAACTCAACACCCCAATGAAAGTGTAAATAGTGTTATATGGTCGAGAATCCCCAAGACTGTATTTGTTGGAATAGAAACACTTCACTTTGGTGTGTATGATGCTGTTGCGACTTTCAATGATGGCAACATTGTAAGGTGCAAGGTATTTAGAAGTATGGGAATGAAGATAGGTTCTAACATGGTACGAGCGATGCTTGCTTTAGACAAGGAACGCCTTCGGGCTGCAGACAGGGCTGTAAAGAGTCTAGAAATACAAGCAAGAGTAAACAGGAGGAGGAACAAGAGGAAGCTGGAGGAGGAGTTTGCAGAGGATGAAGATAATCCATCCTATGGACCTGGAATGCACTAAAAAGTTAATCCAATCTTTGTCGCTCGATTCCCAAAACTTTTATTTTCTCATACTAATTACATGTTTTCTAAGGATCTTCCAAACATATTTGTTTCAAACTTTCAGTAAATGTTACACAGTACCTTCTGCATAATTTAGCACAGCCTTTTTCCAAAAAACTGTATATTTTTGAATATATAAATAAAAAATTGCAAAAAAATGTTGTGAATTTTCATTACAATTGAAAAAAATCATCTTTAATAACTGAACTAAAATTTTGTAAAATCCCTGTGTTAAGTTGTAGCCCATATTCCAATAAATAATCTGTAAAAAGTTCAACTTCCTACCTCAAATACTTTGTGAGGAAAGATGTAATTTATAACCGTTATTTTAACATTGCAAGTATAGGGCGTTCCGGAGCCCCTTAAAGAGAGCTTAGTTAAAAAGTAACTACTCCGTATATTTTCAATAGGTACTTTTTGAGGTAGTGTAAACATTTATGTTGATTTATCCTGTTGTGTAGATATTGGTCGGTTTAATATCACAATTCGCTGTTACAGATGAATGACCCTTGGAAATAATGCTTGTTGTGGCCAGAATGAGATTTTCACTCTGCAGCGGAGTGTGCGCTGATATGAAACTTCCTAGCAGATTAAAACTGTGTGCCCGACCGAGACTCGAACTCGGGACCTTTGCCTTTCGCGGGCAAGTGCTCTACCAACTGAGCTACCGAAGCACGACTCACGCCCGCTACTCACAGCTGTACTTCTGCCAGTACCTCGTCTCCTACCTTCCAAACTTTACAGAAGCTCCCCCAGGCTGTGGCTAAGCCATGTCTCCGCTATATCCTTTCTTTCAGGAGTGCTAGTTCTGCAAGGTTCGCAGGAGAGCTTCTGTAAAGTTTGGAAGGTAGGAGACGAGGTACTGGCAGAAGTAAAGCTGTGAGTACCGGCCGTGAGTCGCGCTTCGGTAGCTCAGTTGGTAGAGCACTTGCCCGCGAAAGGCAAAGGTCCCGAGTTCGAGTCTCGGTCGGGCACACAGTTTTAATCTGCCAGGAAGTTTCAATGCTTGTTCTGAAGTAATTATGAGTACTTTGGCAATATTTTTCTTCGTTTCTCGCCAGTATTAAACGCATATTCGTGGCACCGTTTAAAAAGTATTAAAATCGTATGTGATGAACACAGTATGTCTTGTAATTCTTCAGTTTCTTCTGATGTATTTAAAGTACACTCGACATAAGAAGCACTGAGCGATAACAATAGTAATATGCAGCGCAACTAAAACGGAGTTACTAGCAAAGCTTTCCGAAATTTCTTCACTCCAGGAGGCGAATAAATATTACAGAATTCCAATCGAGGACAACTGCCAACACGAGTAACTTGGAAGTAAAAATCCTCGGTCTAGCAAAGCAGCTTAAAACAATTAATAAGGGGAAGTCACCCGGCCCAGATAACACACCAGTGAAGTTCCTTTCAGAGTATTCTGCTAAAAAAGCCCCATTTTTAGCAACCACATACAAACGGAGGCTCGTACTGTAACAGAAGACTGGAAAGTTGCGCAGCTCACATCAATACTCAAGAAAGGAAATAGGAAGAATCAGCTGGATTAGAGATCCATATCACTAACGTTGATTTTCAGTGTGATTTTGGAATATATATTGTGTTCCAACATTATGATTACCTTGAAGATAACGGTCTATTGATAAATAGACAGCACGATTCAAAAAATGGCTCTGAGCACTATGGGTCTTAACATCTGAGGTCATCAGTCCCCTAGAACTTAGAACTACTTAAACCTAACTAACCTAAGGATATCACACACATCCATGCCCGAGGCATGATTCGAACCTGCGACCGTAGCGGTCTCGCGGTTCCAGACTGTAGCGCCTAGAACCGCACGACCACACCGGCCGGCATAGACAGCACGGATTCAAAAAATATCGTTCTTATGAAACACAACTAGCACTTTATTCGCACAAAGTAATGAGTACTACATTTCAAACTGATTGCACATTTCTAGAATCCCAAAAGGCTTTCGCCACCACTCCTAACAAGAGACTTCTTATCAAACGGCATGCGTATCGAATATCGCTTCAGTTGTGAGGCTGGATCTGTGATTTCCTCTCAGAATGGTCACAGTACATAATAATCGAAGAATGGCAGCTCGTTTTGTACTATCGCGAAATAGGGATAGAGTGTCACGGACATGATCCGTTGATTGGAGTGACTGTCATCAATACAAAGGCGTTATTCGCTTGCGACGAGATCTTCTCACGAAATTTGTCCTCTGAATGTGAATGTACACTAAAGTGCCAAAGAAACTGGTATAGGCATGTGTATTCAAATATGGAGATATGTAAACAGGCCGTATACGGCGCTGCTGTCGGCAACGCCTATATAAGACAACAAGTGTCTAGCGAAGTTGCCTGCTTCAATGGCAGGTTATCAAGATTTAAGTTACTTTGAACGTGGTGTTATAGGCGGCGAACGAGCGATGGGACAAAGCATCCCGATGGTGGCGATGAAGTGGGGATTTTCCCGTACGACCATTTCACGAGTGTAACATGAATATCAGGTAAACATCAAATCTCCGACATCACTGCGGCCGGAAAAAGATCCTGCAAGAACGCGACCAACGACGACTGAAGAGAATCGTTCAACGTGATAGAAGTGCAACCCTTCCGCAAATTGCTGCAGGTTTCAATGCTGGGCCATCAACAAGTGTCAGCGTGCGAACCATTCAACGAAACATTATCGATATGGGCTTCCGGGACCGAAGGTCCTCTCGTGTACCGTTGATGACCGCACGACGCAAAGTTTTACACCTCGCCTGAACCCATTCAACACCGACATTGGAGTGTTGATGACTGGAAACATGTTGCCTGATCGGGCGAGCCTCATTTCAAATTGTATCGAATGGATAGACGTGTACGGGTATGGAGACAACATTATGTATCCATGGACGCTGCATCTCAGCAGGGGTCTGTAGAAGCTGGTGGTGGCTCTGTAATGGTATGAGGCGCATCCGTTGTAGTGATATGGTACTCGTGATTCGCCTAGATACGATTCTGACAGATGACACATACGTAAGTATCCTGTCTGATCACTTGCATCCATTCATGTCCGTTGTGCCTTCTGACGGACTTGGGCAATTCCGGCAGGGTAATACGAGACGCAATAATTCCAGAATTGCTACAGAGTGGCGGCAGTAACATTCTTCTGAATTCAAACACTTTCTCTGGCCATCAAACTCCCCAGACATGTACATAATTGAGCATTGGGATGCCTTGCAACAGCTCTCGTACTCTTGCGGATTTATGGACGGCCCTGCAGGATTCATGGAGTCAGTTCCCTGCAGTACTACTTCAAGCATTATTCGAGTCCATGCCACGCCGTGTTGCAGCATTTTTGCGTGCTCGTAGGGATCCTACACATTATTACGCAGATACACCAGTTTCTTTGGCTCTCCAAAGTATTTTATTGTCACCAAACTACGTAGAGAGAAATGATATAATAAAATAAGAGAAACCATAGCCCTTACGTAAAGATTTAAGAGTTCATTTTTCCTACGTACTGTTAAAGAGTGGAACGGTTGAGAATTAGTTTGAAGGTGGTCCGAGGAACCCGCTGCCAGACACTTAAGTGTGAATTGCAGAGGAGTCCTGTAGATGTAGATGTAGATGGCGCAGTAGCTGGTCGAACTGTCAAGTGGTTGAAGTACCGGCTCATGGTGACCAGCAGGCATAGTATTCCGACCATCAGACTTGTCGCTATAGTTATGTACGCAGCCGCCCACTGGGGCAGGGGAATCAAATCCGCCATGAACCCCCAGGACTTCAGTTCGTTAGTGCATCTGACGATGGCGACACTTCTGGTCGCCGAAATATTGAGCGCGTTGGACACTACGACCCGGCAGTATACCTCTGGATTGTTCAAAACAGATTATGTCTTCATTGTAAACCAAACTGTAGGTGTTTCCATTGTCGTATCAAGGGTAAATGGAGCCCAGAGAACCCTCCGAAACTGTGTCCCTCTCCCCCCAGATTACTTCTCCCCTTTATTTATTTAATCATTTTTACTGTCAGCCTGTTTTCTCCTTTATTGACATCAACATCATTTTATAGTTAAGTAAGAGGTATTTCAGTAATTGTTTTTTACATGATGCAATTCATAACCGTCGAAAACACACAGTGGCAAATCGTATTACTTGCAGCAATACCGTAACCCGATTCATAATTTCATTGCTGATCAAAGCAAAACTGTAACTAAAACAAAACAAACGCCAATTATTCTCTTTGGATTTTCGTTGTGTTGCCTCATGATGGTGACACGATCTCGCTCTCGCTCTTTCTCTCTCTCTCTCTCTCTCTCCTTGGCTCTCTCTCTCTCTCTCTCCCTCTCTCTCTTTCTCTAGTCGTGTGGACGATTCCGACTTTCGTGATCCCATGATCTAAAGGCTGCCATTTTATTCTGTCTTGTACTATCTCCCGAGGAGTTTCGATGTTAGAATGCGTTACTTCTATGATGCCATAAATCTGTCCCTTTTTGTGGCCTCCTATATGCAATGACGGAAAGAAATCGCAACAGCAAAAATTAGTAATGTAGAGTAATGAAATTTCGGGAATACATTTCTGTAGGTAAAATATTTAATTAATTAACATTGTAAGATCACAGGTTGATGTAAGTGCAATAAAAGCGATTGCATTCGAGAAATGCTGGTACATAAATAACCAGTGCAACCGCTAGAATATTTAATGCAAGCATACAAATGTGCAGGCATTATGTTTCGCAGACGCCACTCTTACGCGAATGGTGCCAGATTTGAATAGACATCATCTTCCAGGTATAGAAACACACTTAAGATCTTTCGTTTATGACGTACAACTCCTTCTTGTTAATGCGATTTTTTTCAGTCAGTTAAGTTACAGGCCCTGTCGTACGTAGGTGATCAATTGGTCGGTCACCCAAGTTGGTCAGACGTCAGCACTTCACCTGCAAAATTTTTTTGTGATGATATAGCTGTGAAATTTGCTTGGCAATGTGCACCTTCAGTGACGCGCAACTGGATATTCAATCGAGGGGTGAATGTTGGCTTATAGTTAAATGTATTCCCGAATTGTGAGATAAAAGCACTGTATGAGACTCTTTGATAAAGTGATAATCACAACGATCGAGCTTATGAACTGCTGTATAAATAATCAGTACGCAAACCCCGGCGATATTGGTCATTCAGTAATTTAGCGTATTCGTTCCATAATTCTTCTGATAAAACAAAAAATCCCTATGCTACTCTTAATATTCGCGGCGCTACTTCGTTGCCTCGTAATTTCTCGATAAATATTAGCTAGTAAGGTAATTAATTCCACAACTCTTCCAATGTAAATCTAGTGGCAATGTTGGCAGTGGTTTGTACACATCGAGTAATTTCAACTGTTTCTAAGTACCGGCGATTACTTATTTCAAAATTATCTCTATTGTATGTTTTCCAATATGCCTTGTGGCAGTATTAGTAACTCAAATATGGTTATTCTGCTTGTATCCGTGAAGATAACTGTAAACATGAAACTTCCTGGCAGATTAAAACTGTGTGCCCGACCGAGACTCGAACTCGGGACCTTTGCCTTTCGCGGGCAAGTGCCTGTGATCTGCCAGGAAGTTTCATATCAGCGCACACTCCGCTGCAGAATGAAAATATCATTCTGGAAACTGTAAACATGTCCGTTATCTTACTCTCTTCCTAAATAACGGTAGCTAGAAGCTCTCTCCGTACTACACTGCATCATTTTTGCGTCGACTTGTAAACAGAAATCAGCAGTTCAATTTATCAGCATTCAGAGAGAAATGGATATAACAGCTGGGTACTTATACATAAAGAGTGCACTAAGAGTACTCTGCTGTGTAAATGCCTTTCGCCTTTGACACCAGCAAAAACTTTGGAAATGTGTCGCATTCAGTTATCTCACTTGTATGTATAAAAACCATCAGTTTCATTACTTTATACTACATAACTTATATTCACTGACGCTGGAACAGTGTATAATTTTTTCTTATAGACGTCAAAGTAACTATGGTACCACGCAAGATGCTTTAGTAAATGTATGTGACTGTGCTAGGTTTATGATATTTCTATGAGCACTTCAACATATAAATAGTTTGATGGTCAAATTTATCCCCTGAAGTCTTTCCGCTGCTCTAAATGTTGCCTGATGATTATCGTTTTGATCGAAATATGGTAACAAAATATAGGCGAGATTAATCGGCAGCTCCTGGTACTACATACATATGACTGTCTTTAAATGTTTCAAGTCTATCATTTGTCAGTCAGTAGGGCCCGTTGTAGAAGCTTCGTCGTGCGTGAAAACATTCTTACATGAAAAATTTAAAATTTTGCCCTTCTCTCAGTTACCATCTGTATCAACACCAGACTGATCTGTGAAGGCTGGATAGATTTTTCTGGCTGCCTGGTATGCTCTGACAAATTCTTTTACCAGGATCGACGACAGTGTTAAATGATGCTCGCTGCTCGCGTACCCCATCGTAGCAAATAACGAGGATGCCCTTTTTCTGCCAGTTTCCCTCTGCAACTATGGAATAGAAAACACACTTTCCGCAACACTGATCGACACATTTTCATTTTTCATCCCACATTTCCTTTTAAGCTAACGGACACTGTCCACATCCCGATCGTAGAGCCAGATTTCAGAATCGTCAAGTACAACAAATGCAGCAGGCGACCCAGTATAAATGCATCAGCAAGATGAGGCGTCAGGAATATTCGACACATCAACACCTCATCGTCAGAGAGTGCCACTCTGCTGTTTGCCAGAGCACTCGAAACGGGAAACCTCACGATGTGTCTGCAGCGATCCGCGACTGTCATAGGACACCGATGATCGAACGAAAGGAAACGAGAAGCCGTAATATCGTATCGTGATCGAGTATTCTTGTTGCTAATGCCTGATTTACAACCAAAAGAAGGTCTAGTAGACACATGATTTCTGAATTAGACATGGATTTTTAATTTAATTCTTCACTAAATATTTCTGACATCTTTCGGTTGGAACAGCGACCAACACACTCACAAAAATTAATTTGCTAAAATCTACAGTCGCACTTTCATTTTGCCTACTCCTACCAATTTTGGCAAAATACTAACACAAATTCTCTACAGACGAACGGAAAAACTGGTAGAAGCCGATCTCGGAGAAGATCAGGTTGGATTCCGGAGGAATGTAGGAACACTAGAGGCAATATTGATCCCACGACTTGTCTTAATAGACAGGTTAAGGAAAGAGAAACCTACATTTATAGTATTTGTCGACTTAGAGAAAGCTTTTGACAATGTTGACTGGAATACTCTCTTTCAGAGATAAAATATAGGGAGCGAAAGACTATTTACAATTTGTACAGAAAGGAGATGGTAGTAATAAGAGTCGAGGGGCACGAAACTGAAACAGTCGTTGAGAAGGGAGTGAAACAGAGTTGTAGCCTATCCTTGATATTATTCAATGTGTATATTGAGCAAGCACTAAAGGAAACAAAAGAAAAAAATTGGAGTACGAATTATAATGCAGGGAGAAGAAACAAAAAGCTGGAGGTTGTGCCGATGACATTGTAATTCTGTCAGGAAAGGACGTGGAAGAGCAGTTGGACGGAAAGGACAGTATCTTGAAAGAAGGTTAGAAGACGAACATCAACAAAAGCAAATGGAATGCAGTCGAATTAAATTAAGTGATGCTGAAGGTATTAGATTAGGAAATGAGAAACATAAAATAGTAGATGAGTTTTTCTACTTGAGCAGCAAAATAATGATGATGCTCGAAGTAGAGAGGATATAAAATGTAGACTGGCGATGGCAAGGAAAGCGTTTCTGAAGAAGAGAAATTTGTTAACATCGAGAATAGATGTAAGTGTCAGGTAGTCTTTTCTGAATGTATTTGTAAGGAGTGCAACAATGTATGGAAGTGAAACATGGATGATAAACAGTTTAGACAAGAAGAAAATAGAAATTTTTGAAATGTGGTGCTACAGAAGAATGCTGAGCTTAAATGGGTAGATAAAGTAACTAATGAGCGGATACTGAATAGAATTGGAGAGAGGAGGTGTTTGTGGCACAGTTTGACTAGAAGAAGGTCTCGGTTGGTAGGAGGGAAGTGTGCAGGGTAAAAATCGTAGAGGGAAACCAAGAGATTCAGAAGGATGTAGGTTTGCAATAGTTACTCAGAGGTGAAGAGGTTTGCACAGGATAGCGTAGCATGGAGAGCTGCATCAAACCAGTCTTCGGACTGAAGACCACAAGAACATCTGTTTTGGGACCAAGTATCGTCATAAAGCCTCCTAAGATCAAAAAACCGAAATTAATAGTTAAAATATTCTTTAAGAAACATACACAAAATACATTTCCGTGCTACAGAAAAACGTATGCACTCTTAAAATATAGGCGTCGCCCATACCCCTGACGCGCAAGCCTACGGTATCCGTGAAATAGATGCAAATTTCGGCAGAAGTGATAAGAGTACCAGTATATGCGTATTTTTTCTCTTGTTTTAAAAATTACCAGAGTAAATCCGGTCTAAAAAGCAAAAATAACGTAAAATATGAGTCTGGGGACATAGCATCTTACTTTCGGAAAAATATCATCCAGTTAATTCCAAAGACTGCAAGATCTGACAAATGCGAGAATTATCGGACAATCAGCTCAACAGCTCGTGCATGCAAGTTGCTGACGAAATATTATACAGACGAATGGAAAATAAAATTGAGAATGTGTCAGATGATAGTCAGTTTGGCAATTCCGAACACTGCGGTTGATAATGAAAGCAAGAGTCAGGAAAATCAAGACATATTCATAGGATTTGTTAACCTAGAAAAAGCGTTCAATGATGTAAAATGGTGCAAGATGTTCTAATTTTTGAGAAAAATAGGGGTAAGCTATAGGGAGAGACGTGTGATACGTAATTCCAAGGGAATAATAAGAGCGGACGACCAAGATCGAAATGCTCGGATTAAAGAGGGCGTAAGACAGGGATGTAGTCTTTCGTACCTGCTGTTTAATCTGTACATTCAAGAAGCAATGACGGATATAAAAGAAAGGTTCAGGAGTCGGATTAAAATTCAAGGTGAAAGGATATCAATGATGCGATTCGCTGTTGACACTGCTGAGTGAAAGTGAAGAACTGCATGATTTGCTGAATGGAATGAACTGTCTAATGGACACAGAATATGGATTGAGAGTACATCGAAGAAAGACGAAAGTAATCAAAAGTAGGGTAAATGAGAACAGCGAGGACTTTAAAGTCAGGACTGATAATGACGAAGTACATGAACTTAAGGAATTGTGCTACCTAGGCAGCAAAATGATCAAAGTGGGGCAGAGCAAGAAGGAATCAAAAGCAAACTAGTACACTGGGAAAAGAGTATTCCTGGCCAAGAGAAGTGTACTAGTATCAAACACAAGCCTTAATTTGAGGAAGAAATTTCTGAGGAAGTACTTTTGGAGAAGGGACGGGATGATAGGACAACTGTTAAGACATCAGGGAATGAGTTCAATGGTACTACATGGAGGTGTAGAGGGTAAAGACTGTAGAGGAATACAGAGATTGGAATACATCCAACAAATAATTGAGGACGTCGGTTGCAAGTGCTACTTTGAGATGGAGAGGTTGGCACAGGAGAGGAATTCGTGGCGGGCCACATCAAGTCAGTCAGAAGACCGATAACTCAAAATAAATAAATAAATAAATAAAAATTATCACACCACATTTTTTTCGACATTTATTATTCCACTTTCTTTTTGTCTGTCCGTCTATCAGGTTGAAATTTATGTCGGTGGTCGCCTTTTTGGTCTAAGAAAATTAAGGTTGTAACTCAATGCAGTCAAATGATACGGCCATTTATGTCATATATTTTCATGCAAACTCACTTGTTAAAACTTATAGGGTACTTTCCATTGACCTAAAATAATGAAATCTGGCAAGATGTTAGGTTTTACAGTACATGCAAAGGGAAAAAAAATCAGATAACTGTTAATTATTATTACTTGGAAAATACTTTTTGTCATTTGTTACCTGACTTCAAACAGAAGATCAAAACATTCTCGAAAGTCTTGGAATGGACCAATGTCTTGCCAGTCTCAACGTCGGCAACAAGGAAAAATCGTCGAAATTCTCGACTCTGTGGACGGATGTATTGTGTATACATATAATTAAGTTTGTACGGAAACCTGAGATTGTGAGTCCTATTCTTAGTTGGCCAGATTTTGTCGACACATTTGATTAGATGAAATCCTCATTCACCTACGTATTTAAATTTCCCCCTTTGTTCTATCTCTCCTTCTTCTAGCAGTACTACTGTGAATGGCACTTGATATTTGTCATACAATCGGTTTTATCGAATGAGATCAAGTGACTGCGGTGCTAGCGCCTTCATTCCATTGGTTTTTTCTGCAGCTGTTCCTAGCAAATGAGGAAAAATTGTGAGCAGCCTACTTTTAGCCAACTATATCAATTTTGGAGGACTGCACAAATTACTTGATCTGCAATTTAAGGCTCCTCAACAGCTAGAACGATTTTATTCACTCTGATTCCAGACGTTTAAGCATACGTGATTGTACAAATGAAGTTTATTAGTGATACTACTGCAGCAAAGCAGTACGTAGCAGGTAGGCAATCACTTCAGACCAGGAGACACAGTTTCGTAAAACGAATAGAACTGCCTTACTGGAAGGGAGCTTTTAACGAAACGGAGGGCAGCGCGGTGTGACACATACCGTCGCCTGCTGTGCTTTAGCACCAAGCGTGGCTCCGTCAGCGCAGACAGGCTGTCGGCTGCCGTTGTTGGAGGGCGCGCAGAGCGAAGCCCACGGCTTGACGCGACAGCCCTCCAGCGCCTCACTGTTTGCTTTATGCTCAGCACAGCGCCTCGCCTCGTGCTCCGGCAGCATAAGCATCGCTTTGAACAACGGAGGAACACTGGACGACACAGGAGAGAAGCAAGTGGAACGCCACCAGTAAAAAACGCGAAAGATTACAAATAATGAGCGTTTAAAAAAGGCGATTCGATTCCATTTGTTAATTAAAAGAGTTTACTCAATAAGCTGGTAGATATTCAGCCAGTCTGCATTTAGATCACCTACCAAGGTTTGTGAGGATTGCAAGATTACGCAATCAACTGCCCTCTTTTATATAACCAAAATAAAGCAAGAAGCAAGGAAATGTGAAGCTTGATTGATGCTGACACTCGAATATACACATACACACACACGCAAACACACAAAGAAACTGGTAAAGGGATGCGTATTCCAATAAAGCAATAAAGAGATATGTAAACAGGCCGAATACGGCGCTGCGGTCGGGAACGCCTATATAAGACAAGTGTCTGGCGCAGTTGTTAGATCAGTTACTGCTGCAACAATAACAGACTATCACTATTTCAGTGAGTTTGAACGTCGTGTTATAGTTGGTGCACGAGAGATAGGACGCAGCATTTCCGAGGTAGCGATGAAGTGGGGATCTTCCCGTACGACCATTCCACGAGTGTACCGTGAAAATCAGGAATCCGGTAAAACGTCAAATCCCCGACATCGCTGCTCTCGGAAAAGGATCCTGCAAGAACGGGACCAATGACGCCGTAAGAGGATCGTTCAACGTGACAGAAGTGCAACCTTTCGGAAATTGTTGCAAATTTCAATGCTGGGCCAGCAGCAAGTTTCAGCGTGCGAACAATTCAACGAAACGTCATCGATATTCGCTTTAGGAGCCGAACACCCACTCGTGTACCCTTGGTGACTGCACAACACGAAGCCTCACGCCTCACCTGGGCCCGTCAACACCGACATTGGACTGTTGATGAGTGGAAACATGTCGCCTGGTCGGACGAGTCTCGTTTCAAATAGTATGGAGCAGATGGAAGTTTACGGGTATGGAGACAGCCTCATGAATCCATGGACCCTGCATGTCATCAAGGGACTTCTCAAGCCGGTGGAGACTCTGTAATGGTGTGGAACGTGTGCAGTTGGAGTGATATGGGATTCCTAATACTTCTAGATACGGCTCTGACAGGTGACACGTACGTAAGCATCCTGTCTGATCACTGCATCCATTCATGCTAATTGTGCATTCCGACGGACTTGGGCAATTCCAGCAGGACAATGCGATACCCCACACGTCCAGAATTGCTATTGAGTGGCTCCAGTAACATTCTTCTGAGTGCAAATACTTCCGCTGGCCACCAAACTCCCCAGAGAAGAACGTTATTGAGCATATTCGGGACGTCTTGCAATGTGCTGTTCAGAAGAGGTCTCCACCACCTTGTACACTTACGTATTTATGCCAGCCCTCGAACACTACTTCAGACATTAGTCCAGTCCATGCCGCTTCATACTCCGGCAATTCTGCGTGCTCGCGGGGGCCCTGCACGATATTAGGCAGGTATAACAGTTTCTTTGGCTCTTCATTGTATTTTATGCATGGATTCGTTTGATTTCTTCGGATTAGCCATACAGTACAATGTTTATGCCATTGACACAAAAGTTTCCCAGGACACAATTCAACAACTCTGTGACAAGTATCAACATTTGTTCGACAGTACTATAGGATGTGTAAATAATTTTCACTCCCAAATTACGTTGAAAGATAATGTGCAAGCCAAATTTGGACGCGCACGCCCTATGCCCCATGCTGTACTTGACGATGTGGCTGCAGAAATTCGGAGATGGGAATCCGTTCGTGTCTTAAAACCTATTTCAGCAAGTCAGTGGACGACATCTTTACTCGTTATTTGTAAGATAAATGGGAGTATTCATATATGCGCTGATTTAAAATGCACGCTAAATTCACAGACATTCATCCCTACCCAATTCCACGTACAGAGGAAATTTTGGATCGCCTAGCTGGAGGAGAGTTTTTCTCAAAAATTGATGTTTGAGAAGCCTATCTTCAGTTACCATTGGACGAGGAGACAAATAAAATTTTTGTTGCGAATAGTCCGTTCGACTTGTTTGAATATCAATATCTTCCTTTCGGAAGTGCTTCTGCATCTGTATTGTTTCAAAAATTTCTCGAACAAGTAACATCCAAAGTGCCTTGTTTTAATTATCTTGGCCGAATAATCGTCTCTGGACAAACACCATAAGAACTCTTTAAAGAAGTGTAGTGTGTTTTTCACCTTTTAACTGTGATGGACCTCTACAGAATATGTAAGACATAGCATCGATGCCAGTGCTGCTCGTCGTTCGATAAAACATTTGCAAGTAATTCAGCAAGTGCCATCTCCTAAGTATTTAAGAGAACTGCAAGCTGTTCATGGAAAATTGACTTACTAAATAACGTTCGTTTTAATGTGGCGCAAACTGCCGCGCCTATGAGCCACCTCAGAAGTAAAAGTGTTCCATTACATTAGACAAAGAGCGTGACCAAGCTTTCAAAAAAGTGAAAAATGCAGTGTTTCGTCAACCTCGCCTTATGCACTGCAGTCTGCTCAAACCACTTGTTTGCAGTCGATACCTCGTCCCATTTCACCGGAGTGGTTTTGTCCACAAAATTGGCAAAACAGAATGCCCCATCGCATTTGATAACAAAACTTGAACAGTGTCACTTGGAGAAGGAATCCCTGGCTACAATATATATGGCGTCAACAAATTTCATCAGTACCAGCATTACAGAAAATTTTTCCTGCTGTGGTGGAAACGTTTTATAGTATTTCGTGACTTTAATTACTTATAAATGATATTTCAGACAGATGAAAGATATATATTATATACAAAACCAGTTCCTATTGTCAGCGTAACACTTCGTTTGATCTCAAAAATGATTATCCTGGCTAATATTTGTCACTCTGCTAAAGAAATCTTCACTTAACGTTGTGTAGAAATGTTGTCTGTAAAGTCGTGTGGGTGGCACTAAATTGTATATCATTTATCAGATTTTACACAAATGTTACTTAAGATGGAAGCACTTTTATCTAGCAAAGGGATCATTTAGTCACAAAATACTACCCGCACACAACACTGACGTATGTCTCTTATTAAAATATTTCATGTAAATCGTCCGATATAGTTAGGCTTCATACATCAGCAAATAACAAATTGATACTACGTAACGTGCTGTGAGCACTGTATTTAGGGATTTAATCTGAGTTGAATTCTGTCTTTTAAAGTGGATTCTGGACCACCAGTGCACATTTACTTAAATTCATTTATATCTAACAACATTTATGTTTGTTAAAATTCTCGATTCAAAACTGCCGCGGAGATATCTTTGCTAAGATGGCGGCAGACAGACGATAGTCAATTTATCTATTGTCATTGTCGATTTATTTTATATCAAGGTAATATATTTAGATAAAACTCTTTAAGCCTTTTATCTCTGTTCTTTTGCATTTAAAATCATTTTCAATGATAAATACCTTCATATTTTTTATAGCAGCTACTAGTAAACTCCGATGTAAGTTACTAAAGCTAACGGCTGCGCTCCTAATTGCGGAGCTGAAAATTAACACTTAAACGCATTAATTAGATTGGATTACAATTGAAATAAATACAAATCCACTTCTAGACAATAGCGACTCTTTTTTTAAAATAATAATTAACAATATAGTAACAGGTTTTCTCTTTACAGACCTCACGTGTCTCACGTCCGAACAGTTCATCGGCTAGCACAGGAAGAACAACTGAACCACAGTTATCACAGATAACAAAAAAAGATTATAATTGTCGTTGTCTATGAATGTAGTTCTCTGATAATAGTTTTAATTCACACAGAAATTAAATTATTACAGAAATAATGAAATAATTATCGTCTCTTTTACACGATACAGTCTTTTTATACGTAGTATCGATAATATTGGTTGAAGTTTGTACACTTAGCTCATATTAACATCTCGTGGCTAGAACATATTGTCGTGGATATTACACTGGTCACGGACCATAAGCCTTTGACTGCATTGCGTCATCCGTCGAAACAAGTTCCCGACCACTCAGCGCAATAGCTACAACGTTGGTCACTATAATTATCAAATTAAAAGTGTAAAAGTCTGCATCGCTCAACGGCGCAACACGCAAAAACCGACACATTTTCTTGTTTACCTTTGGCGCAGAGGCAGCATACGACGCATTAGAAGCTTCTTGTTTACATATTGATTCTTTTGATTCGCCAGCACTGGACTCTTTTCCAATTAATTCTAGGCGGGTCGCACGTGGCACATAGCATGAACAATCACAACGATCGCTGAAAAGTTGCATTCACAAAAGTTGGCCGCGCTCTCTGAAACGTACTCCGGATCCCTTAATGCAAAGATACTTCGTGCACCACAATAGTTTATCTCTTCCGGATGTTGTGACTCTGCTTCACGTGCCTAATGAACAGATAAAGAGTATTAATGGTTCAAATGGCTCTGAGCACTATGGGACTCAACTGCTGTGGTCATAAGTCCCCTAGAACTTAGAACTACTTAAACCTAACTAACCTAAGGACAGCACACAACACCCAGCCATCACGAGGCAGAGAAAATCCCTGACCCCGCCGGGAATCGAACCCGGGAACCCGTGCGTGGGAAGCGAGAACGCTACCGCACGACCACGAGATGTAAAGAGTATTAATCCCCACCTCGTTGCAATAGCAGGTGTTATGTTTTCTTCATGGAGGTCACTGGAGGACATTTTGCACTAAGCAGCTCACGTGCCAACATTGTACGTGTCTTGGTTTAAATAAGCAAATAGAACGTGTGGCGGCACTACGTCGCTGTTGCGCGGACAATCCGGCCGCTCCGCCCCAGAAGTTTTTGTACTGGCAACGTCTCCATATAACAGTAACCGATCTAACAATTTCGCCAGACATTTGTTGTCTTATATAGGCGTTGCCGACCGCAGAGCCGTATT
Source organism: Schistocerca nitens (assembly GCF_023898315.1). NCBI lineage: Eukaryota > Metazoa > Arthropoda > Insecta > Orthoptera > Acrididae > Schistocerca > Schistocerca nitens. The sequence goes on from NC_064615.1 coordinate 418,711,974, forward strand.
CTGCCCCTTTATATACCTCTGTCCCTTTATATACCTCTGTATTTGAATACACGTACTGCAATGTATTTGGGCTCGTACGTGAGCGGACTACAGTGAAAGAGGCTTCATTTGAGTCGTGTTTTTGTATTCTGCAGGTAAGCGGCACGTTGAAATCCTGTCACCATTATAGACTGTGAGACCCAAACTTATGTTTGCAAAGGTAGTAGGCCATTTTTCTCCTGTGTATTTAGGTTAAGCAACGTGACAGAAGGGCCGGTATCTAGTTGAATAGGCACTGACTGTTTACAATATTGCTGTGTAATCCACAGTATGCGGTATGTTCGCTGAATACAGTTGTTCGTTCCTTATTGTGAAAAGCTGTTCTCAGTTTCCACCTGAGCACTAGTGCGCGCTCTCGTGAATTTCGATATTAGGAGAGTCTTTTTGAAGTGAGTGGTATTCGCATTAAATGAGTGCATGTGTGTTTTCTGCCTCGTCGGTTGTCTGCTTTTAGAGCAGGAGGAGGCGCAGAATCCGAACATAATAGCACGAAATGACATTGATTCCATCCGTTCCTGCTTTGCAGTGTTCCAGCTTGAAACGAAGGAGTGCTTCCTAGATTTTTGCCAGCAGACCGGTTTGGCATGTACCGTGCGATGACAGAAACTGCATTCAGCTTGTCTGGAGAAGCAATTCTTCCGATCGTGACTGACGTAGCGTTTCACACACGAGTTCGCCTTGCGCGAAGCTGGGGCAGCGTAATTAGCGTTGGGCCGGCGCGCCAAACGTTGTACGTAGTGTGTCCGGCGTCGTTTAGGCGGTGCCTACTTCCGAGTGCTGGGACTGGGCTGTGGCTGGGTGTCCCACTGGGTTCAAGTCCGTTTATCAACAGTCCAGTCTGTCAGGGCAGTCCATTTCAGAAGTATTATTTCCCCATATTAGCAACAGATTTCAGGACTGTCTAAATTAATGTTCACTTAGTATCAGTGCTAGCAATTGAACACAACCGTGATTTCTTCAAAATATAAAAAAAAGAAACGCGAGGCGTCAACTGCGTACACAGCATCACTATGAAAACGACAAGAAGGAAATAATTATATGAGCATGAGCTCAAAAAAATTGTCCATAATTCCAAAGGCGATACGTGAGTGGTCGTTATGGTTTTCCCCAGAATTTAACATGACAGGACGAGAAAGAAGTAAGAAAAAAGTTGAGTGAAGCGCATGTTACAGGAAGAGATTAGCGGGAGCTGAAACATAGGAATGAAACCTTCTCAAACAACTGAAATTCCTGTCGTCAGTCGATTCCATTGTAGCGTGGGTTTACTACGTCTGCAATGAATCTGCGGGATTTCGCCGTACGCTGAACCGTTGTGAGCGCTGGCTGGCACAGTGCAGGCTGTCGTATTGGTTGCTTGCAACCGCAGGTTTCTCTCATGCCCTGAGACGCGACCGCGAGGAATTTAAGTCCTGTGAACTGCTGAATCAAATTCCGGCCACTTGGCGTAAGCCTAAAGTCCAAATCTGCTTGTCAAAATCCCGGGTCGAAGTCTTCGTGAGCTCCCCCATTCAGAAATACCACTCGCTTCTCCGTCAAACATCGGTGGTGCCGCTCATTGCACTTTATTCGGCCAGTCACCGAAAAGGACTAACCGTTCCTCCAGTGAGAGCGCTGGAATAGAGCCCGCTCTCTTCCACCAAAAATTTATGAGGGACTTTCAGTAAGCAATGTGACTATGTTGATTTCATTTAATATTGACTTTTTTTAGTATTCGAATACGCCGTATTATTCTTCACTCTTTTAACTACAAAAATTTATTTTTCAACATAATATCCAGTCAGTGCGACGCCCTTACGCCACCTTATTCGGAGGACCTATATACCCGCATGGTACTACTCTACTGGTCGACGTCGCAGCCAACGTCTTGCTGCAGCAAAGCCGGCCGAAGTGGCCTTGCGGTTCTAGGCGCTGCAGTCTGCAACCGCGAGACCGCTACGGTCGCAGGTTCGAATCCTGCCTCGGGCATGGATGTGTTTGATGTCCTTAGGTTAGTTAGGTTTAACTAGTTCTAACTTCCAGGGGACTAATGACCTCAGAAGTTGAGTCCCATAGTGATAATAGCCATTTTTTTGCTGCAGCAACAACCTCTGCATCATCCATGTACTGCTTCGCAGTGCATCTTCCATTGGGCCAAACAGATGGAAGCCGGAAGGTGAGAGATCTGAACTGCAGGACGCATGAGGAAGAAAAGGCCAATCAAGTTTTTCCTCATATATATCTTCAGCTGAAGTCCCTCGTCCGTACAATAAGATGTACATCCATAAATCGAAGTTTCGTGGCCCCCTCTCGTGTACAGACTTGCGCGAGGGAAGGAGAAGTTCGTTTGCATTTTCGTGGCGACGGACTCTCTGAACTCTTTTCTTCGATTTCCTGAGGGTAGCACGATACATTTCCGAGACAATCGTTGCACCATAGGGGAGGACATCAAACAAAATGTCACTTTGAGAGTCTCAGATCACCGTCGCTATGACTTCACCGGCTGAGGGAGCGGCTTTGAACTTGAGGTGGTGTGGCACCGCTCCATGAACTGTTGTTTTGTTTCCGGTTCGAAGTGTTGAACACATACTTCATCGCCTGTGACAATGTTTGATAAAAAATTGTCAAGATCCGCCGCGTAACACGTATGAACTTCGGCACAGATGATCGTTCGTTGCTGTTTGTGGTCTTCTTTTAAGCGGCGAGGAACCTATCCAGCAAACACCTTTGAGTATCGCAAATGGTGACGTACAGTTGAGCAGCGAGTTGTTTTATTGTGATCCGTCGATCACTTCGAATAAGAGGTTTCAACTATGCAGGAGTCACAGCTGTGTGCGGCCGGACGGCTCGCTGGAGGTTTGAACGAACTTGTTGCGATGACGACAGACGTCTCGCCCAATGGCTCACCTTCCGTTCTTTCCCTGCCAGGTCCGGGTATACCTTCTGCAAGCGCCTATGAATATCTATGACGCTCTGGTTTTCTTCCAAAAGAAACTCAGTGACAGTTAACCACTTGGATCGCACCTCAGTTACAGACGCCATTTTGAAGGCTACGTGTAGCACCGCATTTATCGGAACTTCGTGAACTATAGATGCTGCATCGAAATTACTGCATAGCGTCCCACAACAAATTCTGCATTTTTCCAAACGAAACTGGTCGAGAACAAAATGTGCTGCATTACTTATTGAACCCCCCTCGTAGACACCAGAAAGCCAATCAGAAACGTGCTCACACAACAGGGAAAGCCCGAAACCGCGTTCTCACGACAAGGATTTCTCCGAATGTAGGTACTTTCGTACTGTTCCTCCCACGGTAAAACGAAGCGGAAATTTTATCAGGCTCGGTTGCGGCAATACATCACCATTTTGGAGCGCTGTGCAATAACAGGATGGAACAATAGTTCCAGCAGTTTGCCGCACAGACGCCCCTTCCCCTCTCCTCGTGGCAGGTTACGAACTCAAGAGGTTTCCGCCTCTCCATATTCCGATGCTTTCTGCGAACATGACGCTGAATCCACCCGTCCAGTGGAATCCTTTTGTCCTACTGGAGCCCAGATTATGCTAGCCGGACCGCTCTCGTTTTACTAACCCTGAAACAGCGAAGTCTGTTTCTGAATCACCATTAGGGTGCCATGGGAGAGCTGTTTCTTCCCCAGACTTTGATTTCTTTGATCCGAAGGTCTTGTAAATTAAGGTAACGACAGGTTTCTCCAGTTTGAGAACTGAGATGAAATAAAGTGAATTACTGCCACTGACGACCCATTTACTTAAGCACCAAGACAATTTGATGCAGGAAAGCAAAAAAAAAAAAAGTCTGAATCGAAAGGGAGAATGTAATTGATAGGCAAGACGTCCGCAAATCACCAAGTAGGGATAAAAGTGTGGGAGGACGGCCTCTCACAGCAGAGATCTCACAGTACAATGAAATTAAAATTGCAACAACGTAAATAACACCGCTAATTATGCTACATAATTAAAGTGTCAGTGCCAGTAAATAATATAAATAAAATTTGGATGTTAGTAGACAGCTATTGTGCGCGTTGAGGAATACTTCGGAAGAGCCATCCTGCAGACCCACAAATCTATCCCGCCGACACTTCGCTCGTCGGAGCCATCATGGCATGTTTACAAAGTGTAATGAGCCAGTTCGATTCCAGAAACTACAGAGCACCTTTCGTCACGGGAATTATACTTGCCGGCAGGGGTGGCCGAGCGGTTCTAGGCGCTACAGTCTGGAACCGCGCGACCGCTACGGTCGCAGGTTCGAATCCTGCCTCGGGCATGGACGTGTGTGATGTCCTTAGGTTAGTTAGGTTTAAGTAGTTCTAAGTTCTAGGGGACTGATGATCTCAGAAGTTAAGTCCCATAGTGCTCAGAGCCATTTGAACCAATTATACTTGTTATGGACTCCGAACTTAGTCACTACTGTGCCCGTTGTCTTCACTGGCAGCTGTCAGTGCCTACATTAGCTCTAAGCTATATTTTTAGAAATTTTTATTTGTGATCAGCATAATATGTTCCCTTTGACAGTCGATTTGAAAACTGCAGCACGATAAATCACTTGTAAGCTGAGTGCGGTGACTCATATTAAATTTAAAAGAAATGGCACACTCAGCGACAGACACATCGAAAAATAAAGTTACGCAGTTAGTATTTGTATGTTTTTAGGTACATATCTACAGTCCTGGCACAATTCGAAATCTCTGTGCCATTGTAGCGTTACGTGTTGCTAGAGAAGCCAAAATCAAAGTGGCACAGCCCACTGGTATACTGACGAACAAGCAAAAAATTAATTATGTAACTTTTTTTTTGAAATGTGAATGCCGCTCCTAAATTTATATGAATGTGTAATGGAACACCACTTCATGGTAATGGTAATCATTATTTTACGTCACAATCACTTAATGTTGGTTCAAAACCGCCTCGCTCCTGACAGGGTCTCAGCGTTTCCACTTTGTGGAAATTGGTGGGTGGCTCTCACCCGAAGCGTTGCAACCCAAGTTTTCTGTGTTTTGAGCGTGGTGGTGCATCTTAAATCCGTTTCACAGACCCTGACACATTCACGTACGATGGTGTTTAAACGTAAAATATCTGGCGCAATTTTTGTTGGGGAAGATTTAGAATTTCGGCGGAAGCAGAAGTTCATTATCACGAAATTGTGTGGAAATGCCCCTCGTTTCATTTCGTCCTTGACGACGTGGATACACTTCTCATGACGATCCGTCTCTCGAATAACGAAGTAGTGGAGCTGTTTTTTTTTTCGTTTAGTAGGTACCTAGAAAATGACGCCACGTCACTCGCCAACAATTAAGCCGGTTTCCTTTCCCACTCTTGTCCAGTTTCAGGAATTGCACTGTATCCAATGACCTTGGCATAATAGTACTGTAAACTTCTTTCCAAAAACTTTGGCTGCGGGCTGGTGCCACCCAAATCTGCGGTCAGTGAACCAGTGATCCGGTTAACGGTAGTAGCCGTTCAATAGGGAGTATTACGGCGAATCCGTGGCATTGTCAAGAGCGCGAATGGTGGGCTTACACACTGTGTGGAAAAGAGTACTTATATTCTCGTAATATTTCGGCCTCGATGATCGGAAATTTTATTAAATATCTGTACCCAATATCGGTCACTCTGACATCGGGACACTCAACGCATGACCGAACTACACGAATCAACACCCCTGACAGCTTATTCTCCGGCAGTGTCGTCTATTTGAAAATGTGCGAACCGCTGGCACTGCTGTGCGAACATTTAAGAGAAATTCCTCCGATATGTTGAGTTACCTCCTGAAGCTTTGAGCATTCCTACCTGATTCTTTATGAATTAACTTTTTTCAGTTATGTATTTCAGCGTCAGGTCACAGAAATTGTACAATTCCGGGATCCGAATTGTTACTATATCATCATCCTAATTTCTCTTTAGAGGGAAAGGAAAAGGAAGACAGTAAAATATTGGATAACTAAATTACTAAATCAAACTAACTTCCATGCACAATTTTATGTCGCTGAGTTTGTTACGTAGTAGCTCACCAACTGAATAATCCAAAAGAAGCGTTCGCAATCTAAACATATGTGGTCTCTGATCGTTGGAAATGAGACTACAGCTAACTAAGTATATTATAGTCTTGGTAATTCTTAAATCACAGGAGACCTCAATGATTTTTCAGTAGAGATGCCGTGAACTAGGCGTGCAGCAACAGTGAATCAAATCAGCGTTTCCGAAACTTTCATAACAGTCTACTATGAAAAAAACGCTCCTTTCCTCTTTTCTTATTTGACTTGTGTTGAACCTTGTTCTATCTCCCACTGATGTCTAAGACAACCATGTGCATAGAAAAATGGTTCTACTTTTTTCGCATCAGATTTTTTGCAAACTAAAACTTTCAGTAACTTTCTCTGTCGTCATCATCTCGAGTTAACTGTTGCGCTATTAGGCCTATGATATTTTGTATGTAGCTGGTCGAATTAAGTCACGCACACGTCACGAAATTAATGAACTTCCACATGCTGCTAGAGATTATGCCGGTGTTTGTGATGGAGGAACGTTAGTAGCGATGCTGAAAGTGCGTAAATCGGATTACTTTTCTGTGTCATTTCAACACACAGTGCCCATTTTGACGCACCGCTAAGGGTACAAGAACGGTTACACTGATAAATCTGTTCATACGATTTCAGAAGTCTACACAGAGCACCGACACCACCATAAAATACCACACCTTCGACAAATCTGCATGTCCCAAACAAAGTCTCAGTGTGTTTGAAGAAATCTTATACCATGCATCCACCTACACGGATTCTGTCACCAAAGAAGCCATTGAGGTCAACAGGTTCAGCATAGCCTAAACTGAGTCACCAGCTATACCCTCAGTCGTACATCGAAAAGACGTTCTACAGGGTGTTACAAAAAGGTACGGCCAAACTTTCAGGAACCATTCCTCACACACAAAGAAAGAAAATATGTTATGTGGACATGTGTCCGGAAACGCTTAATTTCCATGTTAGAGCTCATTTTAGTTTCGTCAGTATGTACTGTACTTCCTCAATTCACCGCCAGTTGACCCAATTGAAGGAAGGTAATGTTGACTTCGGTGCTTGTGTTGACATGCGACTCATTGCTCTACAGTACTAGCATCAAGCACATCAGTACGTAGCATCAACAGGTTAGTGTTCATCACGAACGTGGTTTTGCAATCAGTGCAATGTTTACAATTGCGGAGTTGGCAGATGCCTATTTGATGTATGGATTTGCAAAGGGCAATAGCCGTGACGCGGTACGTTTGTATCTAGAAAGATTTCCAGAACGAAGGTGTCCCGACAGGAAGACGTTCGAAGCAATTGATCGGCGTCTTAGGGAGCACGGAACATTCCAGCCTATGACTCGCGACTGGGGAAGACGTAGAACGACGAGGACACCTGCAATGGACGAGGCAATTCTTCGTGCAGTTGACGATAACCCTAATGTCAGCGTTAGAGAAGTTGCTGCTGTACAAGGTAACGTTGACCACGTCACTGTATGGAGAGTGCTACGGGAGAACCAGTTGTTTCCGTACCATGTACAGCGTGTGCAGGCACTATCAGCAGCTGATTGGCCTCCACGGGTACACTTCTGCGAATGGTTCATCCAACAATGTGTCAATCCTCATTTCAGTGCAAATGTTCTCTTTACGGATGAGGCTTCATTCCAACGTGATCAAATTGTAAATTTTCACAATCAACATGTGTGGGCTGACGAGGATCCGCACGCAATTGTGCTATCACGTCATCAACACAGATTCTCTGTGAACGTTTGGGCAGGCATCGTTGGTGATGTCTTGATTGGGCCCCATGTTCTTCCACCTACGCTCAATGGAGCACGTTATCATGATTTCATACGGGATACTCTACCTGTGCTGCTAGAACATGTGCCTTTACAAGTACGACACAACATATGGTTCATGCAGGATGGAGCTCCTGCACATTTCAGTCGAAGTGTTCGTACGCTTCTCAACAACAGATTCGGTGACCGATGGATTGGTAGAGGCGGACCAATTGCATGGCCTCCACGCTCTCCTGACCTCAATCCTCCTGGCTTTCATTTATGGAGGCATTTGAAAGCTCTTGTCTACGCAACCCCGGTACCAAATGTAGAGACTCTTCGTGCTCGTATTGTGGACGGCTGTGATACAATACGCCATTCTCCAGGGCTGCATCAGCGCATCAGGGATTCCATGCGGCGGAGGGTGGATGCATGTATCCTCGCTAACGGAGGACATTTTGAACATCAGCTGTAACAAAGTGTTTAAAGTCACGCTGGTACGTTCTGTTGCTGTGTGTTTCCATTCCATGATTAATGTGATTTGAAGAGAAGTAATAAAATGAGCTCTAATATGAAAAGTAAGCGTTTCCGGACACATGTCCACATAACATATTTTATTTCTTTGTGTGTGAGGAATGTTTCCCGAAAGTTTGGTGGTACCTTTTTGTAACACCCTGTATACCGTGAAACCACAGAGGAACACGCTGAATTATCCACCATCGAACGAAATCGATTTCGCTTACTGATGTTCCTTTATTACAGAAATCGACGTAACCTATGGTAGCATATGGAATTTCCGAGACTTTGGAATGTTTCCACGACTTATTTCGGCAGTGCTACGTCAGCGTTGTAAATATATCTTTACTTGACGAGGAAGAAAGTCGTTGGAGCAAAAGTGCAAGAAATTCGCTACCAAAAACTAAGTTCCCAATGTGCAGCTCAACAATTTACTGATTGAGCAGTAAATGAAACTAGTTCGCTAGCGAACATCTGCAGTTGATTAGAATCCCATAACTTCCGTCTGAGTGAAAAGTGATGCTATTGGCTGCAAGTGCTGGAAAAGAGATATGGTTTCCAACGGCGAGGCGTCCACGCAAGGGCCTTATCGGTCTTTTGCAGAGACCACTTGCTACTCTACGGCGTTTGTCCTTCGGTGCGGTACACCAGCGCTCGCGCTGACCTGGAATAATCCAAAGGATAAAAACACTGCTCCCGTCGTCACATTATTTTTCTAGCTGATATAATGATGCGATGCAGAAGAGACAGTCACATACATAACACTCTACGCTTACACAATCCGTACATTCATCTTGCCACCATTCTGTAAGTTTGTATGACTAACTATTTAAATGACAGTCACGCAGTGGGCATATGCTACTTTTTTGGAATCAGTTTTGCTACGATCCATGTTGAATTTCTTATTTGCAGAATGATTTTTTTTTTATTTTCTGGAGACCCTGTTTTCTTTTTCTCCTCTTGGGCATCCTTTCTCCTTGTTCTTCTATTTCTGATCGACATTCTTCGTCATCGGTAAGGAGCGAGATATTTTCGATTTTTTGACGCCTCCTGCTCCTTCTATCAACTGAGTATAACTTTGACTGACGCCATGTCGGAAATGGGTGTGTGCACTTGCACGCTTTCGACACTGAATTCTACACTCATGCTCATAAATTAAGGATAATGCGGATACATGGTGAAACAGCGCTCTGGTGGGCGGTTTAAATCACCTCGAAGTATGACCATGCGGTGCATGTGACCTGTGGTCGTCGCACGGTGGCACTGGCAGCAGTCCACATACGCAGAGGTGTGATGGTGCATGTCAGACTACAGTGCAGCGAGTAAGTCTGTAGACGTTTTCAGACTTGCTAATGCTGACTGTGTGTTAAAAATGGCTCAAAGGTCACATATTGATGACATCATGAGTGATAGAATACTAGGGGGACTAGAGGCTGCTCAAACACAGCAAGTCGTAGCCTAGGCCCTCCGTGGGCCACAAAGTGTGATCTCAAGATTATGTCAACGATTCCAGCAGACAGGAAACGTGTCCAGGCGCTACAGTACGGGAAGCCCACAGTTTACAACACCACAAGAAGACCGATATCTCACCATCAGTGCCCGCAGACGGCCACGGAGTACTACAGGTAGCCTTGCTCGGGACCTTACTGCAGCCACTGCAACGGTTGTGTCCAGACACACAGTCTACAGACGACTAAACAGACATAGTTTATTCGCCTGGAGACCTGTAAGGTGCATTCCACTGACCCCTGGTCACAGGAGAGCCGGTAAAGCCTGGTGTCAAGAACACTGTACATGGTCATTGGAACAGTGGTCCCAGGTTGTGTTCATGGACGATTCCAGGTATAGTCTGAACAGTGATTCTCGCCAACCTCTTAATGTCCTTGAAAGGGACCTGTATGGAGGTCGTGGTTTGATTGTATGGGATGAGAGTATGATTGGTGCGCATACACCCCTGCATGTCTTTGACAGAGGGACTGTAACAGGTCAGGTGTATCAGAACGTCATTTTGCACCAGTATGTGTGCCTTTCCAGGGGTGCAGTGGGTTCCACCTTTCTCCTGATGGATGATAACGCACGGCCCCACCGAGCTGCCATCGTGGAGGAGTACCTTGAAATAGATAATATCAGACGAATGGAGTGGCCTGCCTGTTCTCCAGACCTAAACCCTCCATCGAGCACGTCTGGGATGCTCTTGGTCGACGTATCACTGCACGTCTTCAAACGCCTAGGAAACTTCAGGAGCTCCGACAGGCACTGGTGGAAGAATGGGAGGCTATACCCCAGCAGCTGCTCGACCACCTGATCCAGAGTATGCCAACCCGTTGTGCGGCCTTTGTACGTGTGCATGGTGATCATATCCCATACTGATGTCGGGGTACATGGGCAGGAAACAGTGGCGTTTTGTAGCACATGTGTTTCGGGACGTTTTTCTCAACTTATCACCAATACCGTGGACTTACAGAACTGTGTCGTGTGTATTCCCTATGTGCCTATGCTAATACCGCCAGTTTTATGTAGTTCCACGTTGTGTGGCACCACATTCTGCAATTATCCTTCATTTATGAGCATGAGTGTATCATCATCATAGAAGTTCCTGGATTGGTTTCTTTTGCTGGACCATCATCTCCAGTTGCGTTATAGTCCTCGATAATAGGAACTGCACTTTCATCTCTTGTCATACGAGAAGGCGCCAAATAGTGGTACTGCATGGGCGCTATCTGTTAATCCAATTTTTTTTGTTGCTTTCTCTACCGTTGCTGACTGGAAGCAGAAACTGCTGAATAAACCGCAAAAGTGGTGAGGGTACTCTTGCACTAAGGTTCTCCAGTAGAAAAAGTATCGTTAATTCCCAGCAAGAGAGAGACAGCCGTTGGCGCGAGAACAATGGAGGAATGCGATAAATTAAAATGCAGCCACCGCTTAGTCAGACTCTCTTAAATTACAAGTCCATACCTTAACGTCGATCCTAATATCTAAATATCAAGGGACAATTGAAGACCACCAACGTTGTGAAAGACGAGTGAACTTGCGTAATATACACTGAAGAGCCAAATAAATTGGTACGTCTGCCTAATACCGTGCAGTGATCCCGCGAGCACGTAGAAGTGCCGCAATACGACGTTCCATGGACTCGACTAACGTCTGAAGTAGTGCCGGAGGGTACTGATTCCATGAATCCTGCTGGGCTGTCCATAAATCCGGAAGAGTACGAGGTGTCGGAGACCTCTTCTGAACAGTACGTTGAAAGGCGTCCCAGATATGCTCAATAATGTTCATGTTTGTTAGTGATTAAACTCAGAAGAGTGTTCCTGGAGCCACTCTGTAGCAATTCTGGAGGAGTGGAGTGTCTCATTGTCCTGCTGGAATTGCCCATGTTCGTTGGAGTGCACAGTGGACTTGAATGGATGCAGGTGACCAGACAGGATTCTTACGTTTGTGCCACCTGTTAGAGTCGTATGTAAACGTGTCAGGAGTCCCACATCACTCCAACTGCACACGCCCCACACCATTACTGAGTTTCCACCAGCTTGAAAGGTCCCCTGCTGTACCTCGTCTCCTACCTTCTGAGGTACTGGCGGAATTAAAGCTGTGAGGATGGGGCGTGAGTCGTGCTTGGGTAGCTCAGTTGGTGGAGCACTTGCCCGCTAAAGTAAAGGTCCCGAGTTCGAGTCTCCGTCCGGCACACTGTTTTAAGCTGCCAGGAAGTGTCGTTGAATGGTTCGCACGCTGACACTTGTTGATTTCCCAGCATTGAAATCTGCAACAATTTTCGTACAGATTGCACTTCTGTCTCGTTCAACGATTCTCATCAGTCGTCTTTGGTCCTGTTCTTGCAGGATCTTTTTCCGGCCGCAGCGATATCGGAGATTTGATATTTTACCAGATTCTTGATATACACGGTACACTCGTGAAATGGTCGTACGCTAAAATCCCCACTTTATCGCTACCTCAGAGATGCCGTGTCCCATCGCTCGTGCGTCGTCTATAACACCAAGTTTAAGCTCACATAAATCTTGATAATCTGCATTGTAGCAGCAGTTACTGATCTAACACCTACGTCAGACACTTGTTGTCTTATATAGGCGTTGCCTACCGCAGCGCCGTATTCTGCCTGTTTACATATCTCTGTATTTGAATACGCATGGCTGTACCACTTTCGTTTTCGCTTCAGTGTATTTTAGGACTATCTTTCGTATGCGACGGTCAGCCCGTTCTGTTCGTTCATGTTATCTCTACATATTATACATCGAAGAACCTGGCACGTTTTTCTGGCTAATCTCACGAACTGCTGTAGGTATTTTGATACCGTTTTCCCTAATAGACAGACTCATTCAGGAGGAAAATTTGTGTGTATAATCTACTAGCTTAACTTCCGCTGCTTCACTCGTGTATACTGTTTGGTCTGCACGTAATTTTTTTGTTTTGATTTAATCGACTTTATACGGTGTTACATCCAGTGCTGATGTGTAAATCTTCAGACTATTCAAGAGTCTTTGCAGAATTAAAGTATTTCAGAGAGTTTGATTTAATTTCATAGTTAGAAAAAGAAAGAGACAACTCGGATAAGTGGTACATAGTTATCTGCGCTAGTCTTCACCAGGTATTGAATTCACTCATATCAAACGGGTATTCCTGTACACAGAATACCTTTTAAACTTGGTGTCTATTTTGTAATCAGTAATGGTTAGTTTGCGTAGTAACCACAACGAAAATAATTTTATGAACATATGTTATACCTGAAAAACTAATGCTTTAATGTATTAAAGACCTGTTTCCTTTTCTATGCAAGTCTGAGAAAGCTAATTTGACGTGGTGACTGTCAAATTCATTTTTGAATTTATTTCACAAACAGCAACCACCTAAACTTTTCGTGATAATTAAGGCCATAGAAACACGGTCTTTTTCGAACTTACTTCTGACTAAAAAGAATACCTTTTAAACTTACTTCTGACTTAAAAGCGATTCTGCTTTCACAATGAATTATTTTCATTAGACTTTTCATCCTCTATTTCACCCGTTAAGGACTGAATTGCCAAAAACACTGAAATACGTACTTCGTTATTTCTAACTGAGAAGCCGAATACCAATTTTTGTAGATGTAGCTTTAAAAATGCTTTAGTGGTTCTTTAATAATGATTTATTAAAAAAGTTCTACTCACAATATTTGACCAAAATATCGAATACCAATTGTCGTAGTTCTAGCTTCAAACTTGACTTAACAGCGACGTATTTGCAAAAAAAACTTTTCATCCCCTATTTCAGCCCCATTATTGGTGGAATGTCGAGAATCCCTTCTTAGACGGTGCCTACGGTGTACGATCAGCACCGTTTATGTTTTGGAGTAACGGAATATTTCCATACAAATTTCCATCCTCTATTTTATTACATTACGGACAGAATTTCCAGAAACATGTACTTTTTATTTCCAGTTGAGAAGCCAAACTAAAATTTCATAGATTTAACTTGAAAAATGATTTCATAATGTTTCCGTAAAAACTTTCATTCCCTATTTCATCACCTTAGCGATTTGATTTTCAGAAACACTGAATATGAAATTTTTTATTTCTAACCGATTAGTCAAATATCAATTGTCATAGATGTAGCTTTAAAAATGCTTCAATAGTTCTTCAATAATGATTCATTTAAATTAATAAATAAATAAACTTTCACTTACTATTTCAAACCTTTAGAGATTGAATTTCCAGAAGTTTTAACTTCCCCTTTTATACCGATTCATTGTTAATGAATGATGCTCAGGCTCCGGCTAGCTCGCCGTAGAATGTTTGCGAGGAAAGTCACAAAAAAGAATTGTCTTGCTGCACTGTATTTACGCCGAGTGCCTGTTAGTTGTACCGGCTTACTCAGATGAATGTTTGCTCCCCGACGTGTACGAGCCTAGCTACACGTAAATGCATACAAACTGAGATTATTGCCCTAATCATGATTACAGTCTATATACATCCAGAGTTTATCTATGAAAGTTTACAATTCGAGTGAGCTAAATAGTCTGAATCAGTACGATAACTTTCTAGAGCTCCAAAGAATATCTATGAATGCTGCGCTTGTTGATAATCTATGTTGTCCCACAGATAAATATTTCATGAGCACGTAATATTAAATGGGTTGAAGGAAATGTCAGACACTGTAAATTCACTTTATGTTGGTTTATTCTAGTCTATGCACGTCCTATCATTGTCTTAAAGAAGTAACGTTTCTTTCAGATGGGTGGCATTAGTTACGTAAATGCAGCCAAAGAGTTTACAGCAAGATCCAGATTACGCTATTTACTTTAACGCAGTTTAGGTATATTCCTCACAGTTTACACTATTCATCACGTACTATCAGTTGAACTATTAATTGTCTATCGCATTGGGTCTAAGTTCAGTCTTTCGTTGATAATGATCAAATTAAGAAAATACATTCGGTTATTTTCCTAACTTGAATTACTTCCAAGATATTTTCAAAGTTGCTGATTTACCTCTTTCGGTTTTTAATCATTTCTAGCATGTCGCAAATCTTCAGGACGTAGCAAACCATCTCGTTTCGCCTACCAATATTACGTACGAGCGCACAAGTTCAGTTACGATACGACAAGGCAAGCGCCAGAAGAACATTAACAATGTACGACTTAAGCTTCTGTATTTCGGAGTATCCTCAAAGGGTTCTTACAAGGAGAATTCTTTGAGGTCACTTGTTATACTCCATGACCTACAAGTCTACTACCTTGCGATCTACTATTACTTTATCTTGAAACTAATGGATTCTATTCCTTTTTTATTCTTTTTCAAAACATTAAGTTAATTTGCTACCGATATTCCTTTCTATTTCTTTTTATATTACTTTCTTTTCAGTGTACTTGCTACTAGTCATGCAATGTTAGTACAGAGGGACTTTCCTTTTCTTTTTATGAAATTTGGATCTTGGGCTTGGGGCTTGTATTGGGGTGTGCGGACTAGATTTATATTTTTCATTTTTGCGTCCAAGGGATAGCGGCGTTACAATGTGCTGAATCAGTACATTTTAATTCCTGTCCAATAAATCAAATACCAACTTTAAGGTTTTAGCTTCAAATTTACCTTAACAGTGAAACATGTTGAAAAAATCTTTCATCCATTGTTTCGCCCCCTTAGGAGTGGTTTGTTCTCAAACAGGTATGTGCCAGCTAGTTGCCCACTATATTTCTGCACTTTTTCTCTCTTCTCAGTTGAGCATTGAGGTCACCAATCAGTACGACGATGTGTGGAACTTTAGAGAGAATATCTTCTAAGTCTTCCCAGAATTTGTCAGTTCTGTCTGGATTTGCGTCTATTGTCGTGGCTGGTTGGGGCATGTACGTTGACTACACTGTAGCCCTTGTTAGCACATTTGAGGGAGAGGATGGATACGAGACTGCCTGGGGAGGTGAAATCAATTACTGAATGCAGTATCTTGTGACTGATTATAAATGCAGTACCTAAGTGGGGTACGTTTTCATTATCGGCTGACCCACTTTTCCTTTGAGGATTCTGTATCCTTGGGACTCGAAGCACGATCTTCCTTGAATCTGGTTTGCTGTACTGCTGTCAGTAGTATGGTGTATTGTGTTAGTGAATCGGTCAGATGTTTCATTTTGCCGACTTTGAGCAGTGAATTTGGAGTAGAATTACATGTTGTGAAGGAACTTTGCCATCTTGGTCTGAGTTTACGTCTGGTGATTTCAGGATGCTCCGACTCATTCTCAAAGCCTGTTGTTGCGGACTCCTCAGAATTCAAAGGTGCGCTATGGATGACGGTGGATTGGTTACCAACTGAGGTAGTGCATTCGGCGAAATTTCCCTCCATGTTCAGTTGAAAATTATTCTTCATGGGAGAGTGGCAAGCCATTATCTTAGATACTACCCAAATTGTTAGTTTGAGAGGCTTATTATTCGGGGTTGTCACCCCTACACAGGTTGCCTTCAGTATGGGTAAGGAGTCCTGTCACCGCACAGACATGTTCTTTCATTAACGTGAGTGCTGCAAAGTTGCTGAATGAAATGCCACTATATTTTGTTTGATGCTTTCAAAAGATACCCATCACTACATAATCTGGAAACCAAAATGCAAATGACAGAAACTGTACAAAGGTACAGAGGACAACATGGCAAGAATACAGACATTAAAATGTTTCGTCATATTGAGATCTGACATATCCACCATGATCATCTAGGTATTCAGAAGAATAAAGACAAGTTGTAACTGATACAGCTTTCATGGCAGACTTATTTCTAAACTACATTATGCTTGAAACGTCCTGGCCGATCGAAACTGTGTGCCGGATCGAGACTCGAACTCGAGACCTTTGCCTTCCGCGGGCAAGTTAGTAGAGCACTTGCCCGCGAAAGGCAAAGGTCCTGAGTTCGAGTCTCGGTCCGGCACACAATTTTGATCTGCCAGGAAGTTTCATATCAGCGCACACTCCGCTACGGATCGAAAATTTCATTCTACATTACGCTTTCTAGGTAGACAATTCACGCCACCAGAGAGCGGTAAAGCATACATAGGTGGTGCCGCATAGCAGCGAAAACAGAATGATAAATTTTAATTTATTTATATAAAAGTTTTTAAATATCAGACATAACTTTCAGAAAGATATACACGGCAAGAAAGTTAAACAATACGCCGCAAACATTTTTACATTGGTGTACAATTCGATCAATAGAATAGACGTATAACATACTCTCTAACATAAACAACCCAATTATACAATATCAAAATTATGCAAAAATGACATATTGATGCACACTGGAAGCGTGTATCGTCATCGCCATACTGGCGTATCACCTGGCGTGATGGTATGGGGTGCCATTGGTTACACCTCTCGGCCACCTCTTGTTCGCATTGACGGCACTTTGAGCAGTGGACGTTACATTTCAGAAGTGTTACGACCCGTGGCTCTACCCTTCATTCGATCCCTGCGAAACCCTATATTTCAGCACGTTAACGCCCGACCGCATGTTGCAGGTCCTGTACGGGATACAGAAAATGTTCGACTGATGTCCTGGCCAGCACATTCTCCAGATCTCTCACCAATTGAAAACGTCTGGTCAATGGTGGGAGAACAACTGGCTGGTCACAATACGCTAGTAACTACTCTTGATGAACTGTGGTATCGTGTTGCAGCTACAAGGGCAGCTGTACCTGTACACGCCATCCAATCTCTGTTTGACTCAATGCCCAGGCGTATCAAGGCCGTTATTACGGCCCGAAGTGGTAGTTCTGGGTACTGATTTCTCAGGATCTATGCACCCAAATTGCGTGAAAATGTAATCACGTGTCAGTTCTAGTATAATATATTTGTCCAATGAATACCTGTTTATCATCTGCATTTCTTCTCGGTGTAGCCCTTTTAATGGCCAGTAGTGTAATTTGCAGTACGGTTGCAGTCTGCCTGCGTGACTTTATGTCACAGTTAAAAATTGTTGTTTCATTAGATATCAATAACAGTCACGTTAAAGCCTAAGCTAAAATGTTCGCATTTAAAGAGAAAGAATATATCACAAAATTGGACATGCATATAGTATTGCAATAAGAAACAGTTAACAGCCATACTGCAGCAATACGACTTCTTTCTAGATGCAATTTACGAATGTAATTTGCGTTGCTAGGTTCAAGCTCTCTTTCAACGGAATCGCTAACTCATCTTCGCAGGGATATTTTGATGCACGCCTTTGGTCGGTGAAGCAGCGCCCTGCTAGCGTTGTACGCAGGCTGAAGCGCATTGGTGTGGACTGTGGAGCGCCGGCCAGGTGAGAGGACAAAGCAGCGCATCGCGGACACTGCACACACACGTGCAGCTCGCGGCCGTATTTTAAACGCCGCTGTCCGCGCGCCGCGAGTCACGGCCAGAAACAAATGCGGACTCCGGCCCGTGATCAATCTCTGTGAGCGCGTGTGACGGGCCGCCGCCAGCCCAGGGCGGTCCGCCCCTCCCGCCACAGATTCTCTGCCGGCAATCATTGTTATTCCAGTTATAAATGGCCGCACAGAGGGGCCCACTCCGGCCTCCATTTATCACGCCACCTACAGCCCGCATTGTCGCCGCGGGCAACTTTTACTCTCGCCGCGTCTGTCTGCTGCGCTGTCTGCTAACGAGACGGAATTACGCATTCGCCTCCCTCACTCCACCCCTCCGTGCCGCCGACCGATTTTGTACTTTCCTTCCCATGCGGGTGTTTTATTTCCATCCCGCCCCGACGCCTTTTCCCCTGGCGCGGAAAGCGTCGCCCGAGTAGAAATGTCTGCGGGATAACGGCGCAGATTAATGAGCCAAACTCGCAGTACAGAACGGTGCGACGTAAACGCATTAGGCGCGACGCGGTGTAGCTCGGGCGTCGTCAGAGGGTGATCAATATCACGTAATCGAAATCCTTATTGCCAAGTTGGCGTTGTACTAAAGAGGTGCTGCGATGCTTCGCTTGTTCAAAAATGTTCAAATGTGTGTGAAAACTTATGGGACTTAACTGCTAAGGTCATCAGTCCCGAAGCTTACACACTACTTAACCTAAATTATCCTAAGGACAAACACACACACCCATGCCCGAGGGAGGACTCGAACCTCCGCCGTGACCAACCGCACAGTCCATGACTGCTGCGCCCCTGACCGCTCGGCTAATCACGCGCGGCGCCCAATGTAGTATATAATATTTGTCTTCATGTTTCGACATAAAACCAAATGTGGACTTGAGCAAATATCATTGCTGTGTAAGTGTAAAGCGATATCAAGACTTTCTATTTTGTGGAACTATGAGCCCCAGCAGTAATCAATATTTGTGCTATGTGTCTCACGAGAACTTTAAAAATCAAGTCGATATTCACAAACAGTGTTTTTCTGAAGCTCTTTTAAGCAGTGAAAAAACACTCAAATCAGTGATAACATGAACGCTCTTCGAGTACGTATGTTAGCAGAAACGACTGGACGTTGGTAAACTGTTATTATCAGAATTAAGAACTGGGATCAAGTAATTTCATAGAGCGTGTTAGTTACATGTGCTGTACGTCGTATGGCATTTAATACCACAGTTCAGTTCTC
Organism: Schistocerca nitens; assembly: GCF_023898315.1. Classification (NCBI taxonomy): domain Eukaryota; kingdom Metazoa; phylum Arthropoda; class Insecta; order Orthoptera; family Acrididae; genus Schistocerca; species Schistocerca nitens. The sequence continues at coordinate 418,731,349 of NC_064615.1, forward strand.
TCACCGGTACTCTTATCTTGGGTGGCTTGCATACCAGTAAACGACGACTGAATGACTAAAGCTTTCTAAGAAACGTTGAGTTGCTGGATATGACGGTCATGTAAGTGTAAGATGTACCTGATTGTCTGAATGAAAGTGTGTTTCCTTTTCTGACGAAGGCTGCAGCCGAAAGGTAACGTACAGGTCTCTTTTAGTTGTGCCTGTCTGTAACTTAACTTTTCATCTTTGTGGTAAGTAGCAGCCTATCGTTTCCTTACATTGTGGATATTACAACTTCGAGTCTCCATTTTTTTTAAATATGGCTAGAGTTACATATTTTTATTTGTATATGATGTAAAGTAAAGCATAAATAAGGATGGAGTATTTAGTCACTGTTTGAAAGAACACAGGTGTATTACAAACTGCAATAATCTGCATTGCTGTTACACAATAATATCAATAATATTTGTTATATAGTTCGTTGTGAATTGGATCTCGGCTTTCTTGGCAATCCTCAGACAATTTAATACTTAACAGATAGTCCACACATCAACGCGTGTTTATAGCTGTGCAAAGATAATTTTCCAAGGATGTGTGACCCTTTACGATTATATATCTATATGAAAAATATAATTGTCCAGAACATACAAACAAATGAACTTATATAAAATTATACTTAAAGATAATTATAATCGAAGATTAAAAGTATAAGAATATAAAGGTCAGACCAGCATATGACTGAGTGCTGGGACACTGCGTAATCTTATATGGACAAAATAAAAATGAATGTGATGAACAGGCAAAAAAAAGGGGGGGGCGACAGACGGTAGGAAGGAGTCAGTGGAATGTAGGTGAGGAACAATTATACAGTTTACAACAAGTTTATATTTTTACGGCGAGAAAATCATTAACTCGCGGCTGATAATTTAACAAGGTGAATAATGGAAATGTATTTGCTCACTAAGAATTAACTCAGAATTCTGTGAATGGTGCTTATTGATAGTCATAAATCAAAGTAATTTGGTTTTTCTATCTTTTCTTTGCGCTATACAGAACAAAACATTTTAATTATAAGAGTGACATTCAGAGCGTTGTCAGCAAGAAGCAAATATTTCTTTTTCATTATCCAACTCTTTTCTTTCTCACTCCGTATAGCAAATATAGGCCCACATGATTTACCTACATATAATTTGGCACACCAATTGCAGGGAGTCCTGTAAATTCCACTTTGTTCTACAGGTGGAATCTTGTCTTTGCTGGTGAACAGAATATGGGCAACAGTGTTCCTAGGGTAGAAAGCTGCTGTATGTTTCCTGGATTTTAGTTCTTTGGCAAGTGCCTGTGAGGTTCTATCTACATATTGCATGGGGGCCCAAATGTTGACAGTGAGATGTAGGGCATTCTGATTAGCTTACTCAAGTTCGTTGTCCTCCGTCTCTTCTTTCTACTAAGTATGTTATGGATCTTGATAGAATTATAGCGATTACTGTTGCAATTTCTTTGATTATTTTTAATTAATTTTAAAAGTCTGACTTAGTTTTTGGCGTAGATAACACGCGGGGCACCCTGGAGCGCAGTGCGGCAGTTTCTGTGTAATAGGATGGTGGTAACTGGCAGGTTTACTATGTCTGTGGAAGTCACGTTCCTGTATATCTTAAACAAATACTTTTGGTTGGTGACTGTGGTAGGTCTGAGACTTTGGTTGCGTCTGTTCCAAACTGCGATGCAAACTTATCTTGCTGCGATGTGAATTGAAATGTAGGAGAAATTTGAAATGATTTAGTGCCTCCTGACTCGATTCACCGCTGCGAGGAACTCTTAAATGATTTAGCTGTCATTTTTCCTGTTTTGGTTGCACGACAATACAGTTTCGGTCTTCGATCACTATTAACTACTTTATAAGGAATTCGTTAAAAATCGTGCAGCTGTAACGTGTGTGTTGAGAACGATGGGACGTGAAATGCATGTAGGTTTTAAAACTGTCACATTCTCCCATACTATGAAATGCATGTAGGTTTTAAAACTGTCACATTCTCCCATACTAGTATTTCAAATTTTCTGTGCACTCACTGTCACAATAACGGTGGAAACTACATAAAGAGACACATGAGCAGAGACCTATAAGGGATAATGCGCCATCTACGAATTCATATGTAAAGTATATGATAATGTTCCAAGGCCGAAATTGTACAATCGTACAACCAATAGAAGAAAAAAAGACAGCAAAATCATTTAACAGTTCGTCGGAGCTGTGAACCCAATCTCAATGAAGATTGTTGCAGAGTTTGGTTAGTTGTCTGTTAACACCTGAGGACTAGCACGGTAGACCGTCCAGCTTCCAGAAGACTAGTACCCATCGCTCTATCAGGGATCCCAGTTCGCCGTGTGTTCCACCGGAGAGTTTTGCGGACAGGAAGAGGAGCAGCAGACAGTGATGACGCCGTTACAGAATTTCACGTCGGGAGCAATGTAAGAGTAACACAATGGAGATTGCAGCAAGAAAATATTATAACCAAGATGGTAAGTCTCAGGTAGGAGTAAAATGAAAAACTTTCTTGGAGGGGGCGTAAATATTCAAAGAAATTTTGGTCTTCCAGCCAGTCATCGATCGATACATTCCATAATAATTTGACTGGGCAGCTGCTAGTCGCCCTAGGGCGAGCCATCAAAGACTGACGAAGACGTCTACCGTTCCACAATTTATCTGCGCTCTGCGAGTAACCCGCGCATGCGTCAAGAACGTGGTGACCGACTGACCGCGTTGCCCTCGGGCAGCGCCCTCGCTGATGGAGCCGGGCAGGTAACGAAAAATGGTTCAAATGGCTCTGAGCACTATGGGACTCAACTGCTGTGATCATCAGTCCCCTAGAACTACTTAAACCTAACTAACCTAAGGACATCACACACATCCATGCCCGAGGCAGGATTCGAACCTGCGACCGTAGCAGTCGCACGGTTCCGGACTGCGCGCCTAGAACCGCGAGACCACCGCGGCCGGCCGGCAGGTAACGTGTCGTAAGGCTTTCCGCTTGCCTCGGTCATCGGAGTGCTCTGTCGTCTTCGATTAGAACAAATCGTGGGTATCACAAGGTTCCACGCGCCGTCCAATTAGTAGCCGCTATCACGGTTCATCAGAGTTTTCGTCAGATGTCTTCTTTTATAACGGAGTTGCTGTCGTCAAAATTATCGTTTTATCATTGAATTCCCGATGGAGATACTGGGGTTGGCCAAAATATCGAAGCATAAGATACACACAGTACCATGCCTGACTCTGTGTAGGAAACTTGTGTCATTCAAATCAGTTTCCAGTCGTCTCGGAATTGATAAATACACGGCCTGTGCGGTGTTCAAGGGAATCTTATACCATTCATCCTGCAAAGTAGTGGCCAGTTCGGCTAACCATGATGTAAGTGGATAGAGATCACTCACACTCCTCTCCTAGCTCACAAATATTGACATCTGGTGACTGTAGTGGCCAGGCGAGATGCGACAATTCGTCGTGGTGCTCACAAAATCAGTCTTGAGCGCTGCGAGCTGTGTGAACAGCAGCCCTGTATTCTTGGATTACAGCATCGCAGTTGGGGAACAAACAGTGTCCAGTATGATGGACATGATCATCCAAAATGTCTTCAATGCGACCTTGCAAAGTAGCTATGGGGTCGATGTAATACCGCGATACGGCTGCCCAGACCTTCACCGAAGCCCCGCCATGTTTTGCTCTTGGGGCGTAAACTCGGCCAAAAGTTGGAAACAGCGTGAAACATGTCTCATGAATTTCTTCCACTGCTCCATAGTACAGTTTCTGTGCGTTCCATACCCCGTTTTCCCATTACTGGCATTTTTATCACTCATGAATGTTTTTGGGATTCCAGAGCGCCCTGCAATTTCCTTCTTACGGAGCTCCCTTCGGGTAGTTTTGGTGCTGAAAGGTTTCGCGAGTGCGACATTCAGTTCTACAATGACATTAGCAGCCGTCATCCTCTACTTTTTCGTCACAACCTTTCTCAGTGACCATCTGTTACGATCACTCATGACACATTTTCATCGGCGTTGTGATTTATCGGATGGGGTTTTTCTGCTTTCCCTGTATGCGGTACTGAAAATTTTCGATACGGCGCCTCTTGAAATACCAAACATTTCGGCTGCTTTGGTTCCGGAAGCACCTACCATGCGAGAACCAATAATTTGCCCACGTTCGAATTCGCTTTGCTTCGAGATAATGCCCTCAAAACTACACAGATCACTGTTCTGATAACGACTGGCACTTTCAACGAATTCGGGACAATATTGCAATCTGCAGGTTTAGCTACCGCCAGCATTTATGTCCAACGCTCCATTTTTTTTTCAACATCCTGTGTTCTTGGTCATTAATAGGCCTGCCAGTCCTAGGTTTTGCTCTTGCAACTGCAATTGTCTTGGTTCCTTTCGAAATGGCTCATCGCAGCCTTTCCGTGTGGTGACCGCGACTGAATAATAATTCCGAATCATGTAACGTTTACAGATGCAAGTGTTCTGTTCGGCTGCATCATACTTGCTTAGGTGCAATAGGCGAGTGCTGCGTTGACGTTCAGTGCAGCGTTATTTCAAGGTGTGTGTTGTCTGCCCTACATAAGTCATACAACATTGACACTGTATTTTGCAAATTCCGGCCTTCTGCAGTAACAAATTGCTCTTCAATGATACTAGAAGGACTGAAGTGTCATATGGCGGTTGCAAAGCCACTTTCACCCGAAATTGGCGGATGATTCCTGCTGTCTTAATGGAGAGGTTCCCGACAGAGGGCAGGAAAGCTAAAGATTTTGCTGGCGTTATGTCCTCTTTATCCACATCATGGTTTTAACTAACAGAACTCTGTTTGGGTAGAATATTCATTTTCCCTCACCACTATTTTTAGGTGACCGAGCGCCTTACACAGATATCTTCATCTGAGACTGTGCACTATATATGCAAGTGTTTTAAGAACACTCGTAGTTCGTGAAGGATAAAAACTCGAGTCTTGTAAATATAAAATACTAAACAGATTGTCTTCGCAAATCCAATATCCCGAGGAAATGGATCTTCTACCCAGCAGATATGCAGGACATTACCAGTTAAAACCGAGAAGCAGGTGTCACGCCAGTAAAAATATTCAGTTTTTCCACCCTTCGTTTACAACATTTAGGTAAGATAGCAAGAGTCATCCGTAGATTTCACGTGAAAGTCGTTTTCCGCCCACCATGTTAGACATCAGGCCTAGGATTAATGAAAGACAACTGGTTATTGCGAAAGGCACTTTAAAAGACACTGTACTAGAAATCGACGTTTCCCTTTGAGCTTATGTGCCGCATGAAACTACTAGGCGTATTGCGAAAACAATATCTACTTAATGACCCAGACGACTCTCAGAAGAGAGAAAAAAGAGTCAACATGGTTGTTTGGTTGAAAAGGGGGACCAAGGGACCAAACTGCTTGGTCATCGGTCCACCAACTTGGTTCAAAAATGGCTCTGAGCACTATGGGACTTAACATCTGAGGTCATCAGTCCCCTAGAACTTAGAACTACTTAAACCTAACTAACCTAAGGACATCACACACATCCATGCCCGAGGCGGGATTCGAACCTGCGACCGTAGCGGTCACGCGGTTCCAGACTGAAGCGCCTAGAACCGCTCGGCCACACCGGCCGGCTCCACCAACATGGATTCGGAAAAATATCGTTCTAGTGAAACACAATTACCTCTTTATCTACACGAAGTTATGAGTATTATCGACAGATGATCTCAAATTGACTGCATATTCTTTTTTATTTCCAGAAGGCTTTTGACACAATTCCTCACAAACGGCTACGAGGTGCCGTCTCAGTTGTGCGACTGCATTCGGGTTTCCCGTCAGAAAGGTCACAGGTGTGTGCGTGTGTTTGGAGCTTACGGGCGCTCAACACCGAGGTTATCAGAGCCCTAGAAATGTCTCAGTTCGCAGTCATTGGCGGAAAGTCGTCGAGCAAAACAGAAGTGATATCTGGTGTTCCTCAAGGAAGTGTTATAGGGCCTCTGCTGCTTCTAGTCTATATAAACGATTTGGCGACAATCTGAGCAGTCATCTTAGACTGTTTGCAGATGATACTGTCACCGCCTCGTAAAGTGATCAAATGAACTAAACCAATTGGAAAATGATTTAGACAAGATATCGCCGTGATGTGAAAAATGGAAATTGACTCTAAATATTGAAAACTGTGAAGCCATCCACATGATTAGTAGAAGAAATCCACTAAATTTCGGTTCCACGATAACTCAGATAAATCTGACATGTGAATGCAACTAAGCGCTATGGAATTACGATTACGAAAACATAAATTGGAAATATAGCATAGATAACGTTGTGGGGAAAGTGAACCAAAGACTGATTTATTGGCAGAACACTCAGAAAACGCAGACAACATACATTACGCTTGTCCGTCCTCTTGTGGAGTAGGCTTATTATTGCGTGGAGCGGGTTCGGCGTCAGATAGGATTGATGGTAGACATCGATAAAGTTCAAAGAAGGCCAGCTCGGTTTATATTATCGCGATTTGGAGAAGAGAGTTTCATGGATATGATACGCGAGTTGGGGAGACAATTATCAAACAAAGGCGATATTCGTTGCGGCAGTATCTCTTCACATTTGAATCCCCAAATTTCTTCCCCGAATGCGTAAATATTTTGTCGACGGTCAACTACTAAATCTGGTATTGTAAGAGAAATCAGAAGATTTACAGTATGTTTTCGTTTCTTCTGTACGCTTTCCGAGAGTGGAACGGCAAGGAAACAGCTTGAAAGTTGTTCAATGAACCCTGTGCCAGACACTTAAATGTGAACTGCAGGTAATCATATAGATGTAGATGTACGTATTTCACGTGTCCTCATACGACATGAAAGAACGGCGTATGTCTGACCTACAGAGTCTTCATTTTTTCGGGTTCCATCAACCGACGATCCTAATGAAACAGAGATTTCAGTGTTGTTAACTCAGTTAAAGCGAGTGTAGAGTTTATTAGAGAGACTCAAAGATCTGTTTTCATGCTTTATTAATATATGGGACATATGTAGGCCCTAAAATTTCCACATCTGTTAATTCAGTTTAAGCGATTGTAGGGTTTATTAGAGAGAGTCAAAGTTCTGTTTTCATGCTTTATTAATATATGGGACATATGTAGGCCCTCTTCTCACCAGAATTTCACTGACCTCCAATTCACTATCTCTAATTCGTCGAGTGGATGGTTTCTGCTGTTAGTAGAAACTGTTGATTGCAAGTTTTTATCGATCATCATAACGGGTTGTCAAATTCATGGCATTATATGTGCGCTGCATAAACTCGACACTACACAATTTAATTAATGCTGCTTCTAACGGAGAATGCTTCGTTAGTATACTAGGAGGAAGGGATAGAAGGAAGATTTGCCCTGTTCAAGTAATCTATAGACCTAATAGTTATAAAATTCTCCTGAATTTACGGAATGCTGTTAGTGATTCCACTAAACTTTGCAGAACAGAACTGAAATAAAGCTCCTTATCTCTTCTGACTCTTCCTTGTACAGTTCTTAACGATTTGCAGGACGGTGCCATTCCAACGCCGTGGAGCATGCAAGCGGGTGCGAATTCCGAGCACAGTATAATCATGGCTGCAGTACATTTATCACACCGTCCCTAATTCCCTCTGCAATATTACAGCTGTATTTTAATATTTGTATAGGAATACTGCTAAAAAACTGTGGACTATCAAGGTCGAAACGATGTCTTCTCCAGACGCTGGCACCTCGTCAAGCTGTATGTGGTGGAACGCAGCACAATAAACAGTTGCGACGCTAGGAGCTCCGCAGTCCAGTTAGCATGGCCGCACTACACCATGTCAAACTGTGAATTCTAGGACTATACTGTTTCAGTGCCAGGCCATGGAGAGTCGATTCCACACGTTAATCTGAAGATCATTTTGGGAGTTTAGAACACTGGCCGTGGGCTACACTTTACCCTAATAACCATGGAGAAGTAGCTTTCAAAATACACACTGTTCAACTTTAATTACGCTAGTCGGAGATGAAAAATGGCACTAAACTTAAGCACTAGCGCCGATAATGTAATGGGATGTTACGTTTCGCAAGCAAGTCGTCTACATATGGCATCAAATTTTAATAAATGTTTTTTAAAGTCTACTTCCTGCTTCTACACTTTGCAGGGTATTTATAAATGGCATATTTTGATGAAGACTTTTGTTGCTATCTGATGTGTTTGAGTCGCTTGGGCAGAACGGCTCACACACGTCACATAGGGTTGGGGGTTGTTTCAGGGAGAAGACGAGACAGCGAGGTCATCGGTCTCATCGGATTAGGGAAGGACGGGGAAGGAAGTCGGCCGTGCCCTTTCAAAGGAACCATCCCGGCATTTGCCTAGAGCGATTTCGGGAAATCACGGAAAACCTAAATCAGGATGGCCGGACGCGGGATTGAACCGTCGTCCTCCCGAATGCGAGTCCAGTGTGCTAGCCACCGCCACATAGGTTTAGGTGTTCCGAGGTGGACGGATAAACTGTGACAGTGCAAACAAATTAGTGACCCACAAAGGTAAATTTTTTTTGCGCTGCGATACTTCATTTAAGTTGTACAGCAGCTGGTTGCATGTGCTTGCGGACAGATAAAACTAAGCAGTGGCCTGTGAAGGCGTGGATCACTGAATATAACGTCAAGAAGACTACCTCCGTTCTGGGCGCCACATTGTCAATCACTGTAATAAACATTTGTCCCTGTGCAAAGGCTATAGGCCGCTCCACTTGTCTCGCAGGCTGGTCTCCACTACGAGAGCTACGAACAGCAACCGTGGAAACTCTCTACTGGAACTGCCGTAGGCCAACATCGAACATGAACCCGTCGCTGCCGCTGATCATAATGCGGAAGTCCATCTCATTGGCTGCGGCACGGAGTTTGCTGATACGGCCGGGCTTGTGGTTGGCGGCGGACTTCAAAACGCCGTCCCTGGCTCTAATAGGAAACTGTCTCAGCGCACCTGCTCCGGCTGCGTCCATTGGCCAGGAGACAACACTATCGAACAATTGTTTTTCAATCAGCTTTATATTTTTATTTTTAGTTTTTAGGGTTTCGTGCCCCAGCCTGTAAAAACGGAACCTTTACAGGACCGCTTTGTTGTCCGTCTGTCCGAAAGTTAAGAAGCCTTTACCTCAGGAACGGCAAAATGTATCAAGTTCAAATTTACGGCACGGCACGGACCCTCGGTCACGAAGTGCAATCAAAAGATACGGCCATTTATGTCACACATTTTGATGCACGAAGACTCAGTCATCAAAGTGGATAGGATACTTCCCGTTGACCTAAAGTCATGAAATTAGGCGAAAAGGTAGGTTTCAAAATAAAAGTAACTGAACACGTCAGAAAATCGTAAACTTGTAATTATATAATATGGAAAAAATCCAATTTCGCATCTATCTGCCTCTTACGACCCATTTTCCTCTTCAACATATCAGTGTATCAAGTTAAAATTTATGTCACATACTAACCTCTATGGTTCCTTGGCGGTGTACAAATTTTGTGTTTTTATGTCATTGCAATCAAAAGATACGGACATTTATGTCACTTATTTGGATACTCGAAAACTCACTCATCAAAAGCTGTAGGGTGCTTCCCCTTGACATGGAATCATGAAATTTGCAAAGACGCACAGTTTCACACACTACAAGTAAAGGAATAAAGCCGAAAATTGTTAATCAGTAATTATATCGCACGAAGAGATTGTCTTTTATAATTTTTTAGCCATCTGTCTGTCCAAGAACCCTTTTCTCTGGAACAGGTTGGTGTATCAAGTTCAAATTTATTTCCTATACCAAATTCTGTGACCCCTTTTGGGTTTAAAAGTTTTCAGGTTCTAAGTCAATACAATCAAAATATTCACAGCGCAAGTAGAGCAAAAGAAAGATCAGAAAATTGTTAAATTGTAATTCTATCAATTGAATATGTTTTTGCCATTAAAACATACATAGCATTCATCATCCTTCACAAACATAAAAGACGAACATTTCTGTCTGCAAATATAAAATGGAAGTCGTAGTCACGTTTTAGTAAGTAAATAAAAAAGTTATAAAATTTTTCTCTGTCAACATACACAGAACGATTTTTTACACTGTGTACAAATTCTAGGGCTTGAACGATGAGAGGACACGGAACAAAACAGGTCTAATGAACTTATGTCCGAAAATGCACGGTTTCCATGTTAGAGATCATTTATTCAATCATACGTTATTAAACAGACTGCGGTCTATACGCGCTGAACCATGCGGCCATAGTTAACGTATGCGTTGAAAATGGGTTCCAGGTTTCTCAATGGAAGCGTCTACGCGCTGTAGCGTGTTCTGTCTCACACGTTCACATCGCCCAGGGTGCAGCCGAACAGTGTCAGAGACAGTATGAATACGCTGCTCCAGTGTCTCCACATCTGGAATGGGCTCTGCATACACGATACTTTGAGATGGCGCCCTAACCAGATAGCGCGGGTTGAGAACCGATGAACAAGCAGACCAAACAACTGGCCCGCCTCGTCCGATCCAGCGACCAGGAAAGACACGATTGAGATGCGTGAGGACGGTAACGGCGAAGTGGGCTGGGGCACCATCATGTAGGAGCCATATAACTCTTCGAATCATCAATGGCGCTTCTTCCATGAGGAGAGGCAAAGTCACCCGCAAGAAACGCCGCTAGGCGACTTGGACGGAAAAGTGGTCCCAAAATACCGTAGCCAATTATCCCGGCCCACACATTATGGCTGCACTGATGATGATGATTTGCCGTCACTATACGACGAGGGTTCTGCATAGGGGTTCTGCATACTATCCCACAGATGACTGTTATGAAAGCTGAAATTACCATTCCGCGTTAAGGTGACCTCATCTGTGAATAGGATGGATGCCACAAATCCCGGAATCGTGGCTGCCTGGTGAATAAACTGGTAACAGAACTGCCACCAATGTGGAAAGTCTATCGCTGTAAGCCCTGCACTCGCTGTAAGTGACAAGAGTAGCAACAACTGTCATGGAGAATGTTCCACACGGATGTCTGGCTTACCCTATGGTGGCGGGCCAACTGCCTGGTACTGACAGCAGTCGCCTTCCATAGTGTTAATCACATTTTCCTCCAAGTCTGGTGTCCGAACATTTCGGGCGCGTCCTTCACTATTTCGTTCTTCCTAAATCGAGCCTGTCGCAGGCAAACGGCGAAACACTATTGCTAATACTGAATGCTCTGGTTGTTGTCGGCGATGATAAATCTCCTGATACAATCTTGCAGCCCGTTGCCCGTTGCCATTTGACTTCCCATCAGTAAACGGCATGTCAGCAAATTATGGATCAGAATACGGAACCATTGAGTACAACGCTGTATCACATCCACTACATGATGAGTCAGCAAGAGAAGTGAATGATATCATCAGTTAACTAGGCAGGAGACAGGGCTAGGGCATGACGTATAAGAAACAGTACCACCTTCTAGGAGGAAACCATGCATACTGTAACTATGGCTGCATGGTACAGCGCGTATTAGGCCGCAGTCTGTGTAACAAAGTATGGATGAATAAATGGTCTCTAGTATCCATGCATCCGGACATAAGTTCAATTATACCTTTTTTGTTCGGTATTCTTTCATTGATCAATCCATAGAGTCTGTTCACGGTGGAAAAAATTGCCAGTATAAACTGAAGTCTCCTGCTCGATTTTTTTGTATGTCTGGGCTAGGCTGAGAAGTACTGTACAGATTCTGATAAAGTCTTGGAATTCCCAGTGCCCATATCTTGCCAGTATCTGTATCAAGAACTGGTAAAAATCGTTGCGATTACTGATTCCCAGGATTGATGAACTACACATAAAATTAAGTTTGCAGATAATAGTCAGTGGCGAGTCCTACTCGCTCTTGGCCAATTTTTTAATGGTGGTATTGTTCTATTGTTGCAATTATTTGGATGCACTGCATTTAGTCAAACGAAAATGTCATTTCACTGCATTGAAATTATTTTCAAAAAAGATATCTGTATGATGCAAAAAGCAGCAATTGACTCTAAATTACGAAAAGGTTTATCAGTTACACTATAAATCACACAAATCTAAAAGCTGCAAACTCAACTACTCACATCAAAAATAGTTTTGCATCACCTCTGTTTCGAGAGTTCCGGAAACTGTACAGAAAATTAGAATAGAGATCAACATAAACATCAATTCCGCCCTATTTATTGCTCATGGAAACCACACATTGCATGTTGTAGCACCATACAGCGAGACCTTTAGAGCTAGTAGTCCAGATTGCTGTACATACCCGTTCCTCCAATACCCAGTAGCACGTTCAGTTGCATTGATTCATGCCTGTATTCGTCTTGGCATACTATCCACAAGTTCATCAAGGCCCTCTTGGTCCAGATTGTCCCACTCCTCAACGGCAATTTGGCGTAGATCCCTCAGAGTGGTTAGTGGGTCACGTCGTCCATAATCAGCCCTTTTCAATCTATCTCAGGCATGTTCGATATGATTGATGTCTGGAGAACATGCTGGCCACTCTAGACGGGCGATGTCGTTATCTTGAAAGAAGTCATTCATAAGATATGCACGATGGGGGCGCGAACTGTCGTCCATGAAGACGAATGCCTCGCCAATATACTGCCGATATGGTTGCACTGTCGCTCTGAAGATGGCATTCACGTATCGTACATCCGTTACGGCGCCTTCCATGACCACCAGCGGCGTACGTGGGCCGCACATAATGCCACCCCAATACGGCAGGGAACCTCCACCTTGCTGCACTCGCTGGACAGTGTCTCTAAGGCGTGTTGCGCATCATGCACCCTGTTGCGCGCAATTTGAGTCGTAACACAACTGTGGCTGCACGAAAACCATTATTGAAGATGGTGGCGTTGCTGTCAGGGTTCCTCTGATCCATAATCCGTAGGTAGCGGTCATCCACTGCAGTAGTGGCCCATAGGCGGTCTGAGCGGGGCATGTCATCGACAGTTCCTGTCTCTCTGTATCTCCTCCGTGTCCGAACAAAATCACTTTGGTTCACTCCGAGACGCCTGGACACTTCCCTTTTTGAGAGCTCTTCCTGGCACAAAGTAACAATGCAGACGTGATCGAACCGCGGTATTGACCGTCTAGGCATGGTTGAACTACAGACAACACGAGCCGTGTACCTCCCTCCTGATGGAATGACTGGAACTGATCGGCTGTCGGACCCCCTGCGTCTAATAGGCGCTGCTCATGCATGCTTGTTTGCATATTTGGGTGGGTTTAGTGACATCTTTGAACAGTCAAAGGGACTGTGTCTTTGACACAATATCCACAGTCAACATCGTTCTGGGAAACTGGGTGATGCAAAACACTTTTTTTTATGTGTTTAAATACTTTGGAATTAGAATTGGAACTATCGGATGGATAATGTTGTCGGTAAAGCAAACCAAGGACTACGATTTATTGGCGGAACACTTAGGAAATGCAATAGTTTTACTACAGAGGCTACTTACACTAAGCTCGTCCGCCACCTTCTGGAGTACTACTGTGCGGTGTGGGATCTGCATCAGACAGCATTGACAGTGGATATCGAAAAAATTCTTTAGAGCAGCTCGTTTTGCACAATCGCGAAATGGAGGAGATAGTACCACGGATTTCATACAGGAATTTGGTTGGCAGCTATTAAAGCAAAGGCGTTTTTCTCTGCAGCAGGACCTTCTCATAAAATTTGAGTCACCAAGTTTGTTCTTAGAGTGCGGAAATATTTTGTTGGCGCCGATCTACGTAGGGAGAAATGATCTTCAGAATAAAATAAGAGAAATCAGAGTTCGCACGGAAAGGTTTGAAGTTTTCACTTTCCTACACGCAACGCGAGAACGGAGCGGTAGAGTAGTAGGTTAAAGGTGGTTCGCTGAACCCTGTTTGAAGCACTTAATTACACTAGTTAACAAATTTAAACTTTTTTTCTGCATCTGGTTTGTAAATGGGTGAATTTATCTCATCTTGGAGTGCTGAATACACTGGTAAATACAGTTTTCTCTATGACGTTATATTTCCTAGATACATAGCAGAATACAAAATGGTAATAGTGAAAACTGGCACAATTATGTCAAACGAAAATACACATTCAGAACGTTCGAAATCAATACTTTTTTGTATGTATATATGGGCATGATGCCAATAAAAGGTCCAGATTAGTTCAGAAGATATTTTCACCTGTAATCGTTTTTGATTTTTGAAAAATGCGACGACGGAGCTTTTCTTTTGTTTGCCGTTTCGTGACTCTCCCTAACAAGAACCCAGCAGTAGTCGCCCATCATCGAAGAGTTCCAGTGGACTTGGTAACGATGTTCAATGGTAGGAATGTCTTGGTGAAAGCGTTCACGATGCTCATCGCTTACGGCTCCCAAATTTTCCGGGAAGAAAACGAGTTGATAATGTAAAAAGTGAATTTTAAGCGACATTCTACACCCCATGTTCTTATAGTTGTCCAACAGATCATTCACAATGGTAACATAGTTTTTGTCTTTTCTCATACACAAAAAGCCCTTCACAACTGCTTTAAAAGAAGACCAAGCAGCTAAATCGATATCTGTGAGTCTGATAGCAAAGGTTGGATCTCTCAGCAATTTTCTTGTTTGTGGTCCTACAAATATACCCTCTTAATTTTGGAAACTTTTCTTTTAAGTGATTGAAGGCCTCACCTTCTTTATCCATAGCTCTTACAAAGTTCTTGATAAGGCACAACTTGAAATGAAGGGGAGGCAAAATGATTTTATCTAGCTCAACTAATGGGGTATTATTCACATTTACGTTTCCAGGAACATATGGCTGCCCTATAGGCCGTTCCTTGACTGTGTAGTGGTTCTTAATGTCACGGCTGTCCCAAAGGCACAAAAAACAGTAGCATTTCGTGAATCCAGGCTGTAAGCGTGTAAAGAGTGCAACAAAGTTTACATCACAGCAAAGCTGCCATTCATGATCCTTATATTTGATTGTCTCTAGCAGCAAATCCATGGTTTCATAAATTTCTTTCATGTCTACTGCGTAATCCAAAAGTACCGATGGAAATGCATTGCAATTATGCACTAGTACTGGTTTCAAGCTGTTTTTGCTGGAGTCAGTAAATAGTCGGCACTCCTGTGGATTAAGTTGTACATCTAACTGTATCACCAGAAATTTGAAAACTCTACGTACACGTACTGAATTCTACATATCGAAATACTGACTAAAGGAAGCACCTCTTGATCTGAAACAGGAAGTTTTTGTCCCTCGAGCTAGAAGGTTCCGTTGTTGAAGTATCGATCCCAAGAGTTCAGCTGCCTGTTTCGAAAATTTTGGATCGCGAAACAAACTGTTCAGTTCCTTTCAATTAAAGAGTAGAGGCGAAGTGTCATGATACTGAGGGCAGTACTCTTCTATATGTTCAATACTTTTTGATTCACTTGACATGGTGTCTGGTTCCGTGGATTTCAAGTTGCAGACAGGAACAGGCAACGTCTCATCGTGGGGCACAGGCAAATACACTGAAGATACATTTGGATACTTCATTTTATGTCTAGTTTTGCTTGAATGTCCCGAAATATTTGTAATACAGAAGTAACAGTCTGAATAATGGTCATTAGGCTCTCACCACACCATCGGAACAGCGAATGGCATGTCTCGGCGTTTTCCTTTCAGCCAGTCTTTTAAGGCTGAAGTACAGGTTATGCGGCAATATGAGGTGCAACATTTTTATCTTGGTCCCCAACAGGACAATCAAAAAACGATTTATATGCCTTCTTAACCAAATCCGTGATTGGTTTTCTTTGGGCTTTTGGAGTGAATTTCCCACACAAATAACAAAAGTGGTCAGGGTGGTTTAGACAGCAACGAGATATACTAGTTGCTATTTTTCTTAGTGTAAGCTTTAGACACAAAGATTTTGCACTACTTTTCACAGGAAACACCTACTGAGGATCTCTTTCACACCACTCGATTACCACACCAACCATTTACTGACGATTTGTAGATCTACCTATCCTCTGCAAATCAAAAACAAACAATTAAACATCTATCCAGAAGAACAGCAAAAAGCGAAATACTGAATACGAAAAATAAAACACCTTTAAAATCTCAAAAATTGTATGTGATAGAATATCTTTAAATGTGTATTCGTATTCTACATACCAAAATACTCTAGTTGATGTATCGCATCCCAGATACAAAGTGGCTGTTGACTGGTATTATGAACTGCAGAGTAATCATGTAGATTTAGATATTAAATGAAAAAGGGAGCATCCATATTTACATTGACAACATTAAAAGATGCACTTTGTATATGCTAATGAAAGTGTCAAAGAAACTTACCCTTCAAAAAATATACTGAATGGATAACTACAAATAACCTTCGTGTATACCCTGGACAATATCATTCCTGGGGGATGACACCTCAAATTCACGTAATGTTTACATAGAAAATACCAAAATTTGGAATTTCCTTCCTCTTGGGTGAATTTCTTCAAGCGCCCCTAGTTCCATTAGAAAGAAAGATTAACATTTAGTTGATTGTGTTCAGTAGATAGTTCACTGATCAGTTTAATGCTGGCAGTCTTAAAAATGAAGACCGTGCAATACACGTAATGAAGCATTTTTTTCTGAACGACCGTTATTAATAACAATACTACGCCTGTGGTAATATTTTTAAATGTTGTTAGTCAAAGATATGGTACAAACTAAAAAGTTGAACCCTTCTCTATTGATTTATACCGACCGACAGTATCATGCGGCGACTGATGTGGTTCAAATGGCTCTGAGCACTATGGGACTCAACTGCTGAGGTCATTAGTCCCCTAGAACTTAGAACTAGTTAAACCTAACTAACCTAAGGACATCACAAACATCCATGCCCGAGGCAGGATTCGAACCTGCGACCGTAGCGGTCTTGCGGTTCCAGACTGCAGCGCCTTTAACCGCACGGCCACTTCGGCCGGCCGACTGATGTGGATCATATGTTCGTTGTCCATAAATTGCACGCCCTTCTCTGTAGCAAGGTACTGTAAGGCATTATCGCAGCTGGAAAATAAATTTTGTTTGACAGTTTATAGAAACTGTTGCCTTTGACGAAGTAACTTACCGAGTATTTTCAGTATTTTCAAACGTTTCATTACACAGCAGTCGATCATTCAATATATTCAAGTGGCTGTTTACATTTTCTTGTTTCCATTGATATCTAGTATGTCGCCACAACAAACGAATGGAACTTATTGGCAGCTAATACAACAGTCACGTTAGAAAAATAGAAATTCACTATTAACAACTTTGGATGACAATTTAAAACACTAGCATGCATTTGACTTTAATCGTAAAACACAGGAAACATGTTTTTTCAAGCATTCCGCAATGTCACGCACTGCTGACTACACAACGTGCTGTTTATCCTGTTTCCTCCCTCGACAGTTCGGAATATTGCTGTATGTAGACTGTTAATTAAACAATCTGTTCTCTCTAAGTTGATAGCTGTCTCCCTTGTGTATTTATTCGAAAATACGCACAGTCAACCAGGAGTGCTGCTTCACGTTTGTTTAACGTAGGTTTTCGTGTTTATTTTCCAATCCTTTGTACAACCTGAGCTACGTAGTTACTGGACACTCCACTTGCATTCTCTAGCTTTCGGTTTTCACTGTTCATTTAATTAGCGGTGACGAGCCAGATAAAATATTCATTACACAAATTTCACTTGTGTGCTAGCTATTCACGCTTTGAACTCTAAATGCAGGGCCAACGAACATGAACAACGTCAAACATGACAGCACACCCACGGTTTCAAGTTCGTGACTTTAAGTTTGGATTAATTATTTGCCCGACAAGTGCGCGCGATTTTTCTGGACGAATCATTCTGGCAAGCGAACCTGGCACGTGAAAACGGTCATACTATCGCGATCTGTACTGCATTGGACAACTGCAGTTTTTCGTGGAGAGCTCATGGGCTTTGTCGTTGTTCCACATCATAAAAAACATTTTATATAATGCACGGCCAATATCGAGCTTGTGCCCATCTTCAGGCAGTTTTACATTCAGTTGCACGTTTCAGTGCTTAATGTTGGAGATCGCTGTTTAAATAAAAAACACATAAAGACTAAATAGATCTATCTGAAACGATTGTAAGCTACTAAGCAACATGTGTAGTAAAGTATTATAGTACTTATGTACAGCTGGAGTATCCACGTCGTTTCCAGATTTTATTCATCACATTTTTACAAAAATATATCGTTTTTTAACACATTACTTTATATTATACATGATGATAAATATTGGTACTTACAAGTTATGCCTTTGATGTAGTAGATGTCAATAATTTCAGAAGCACGCTCACTCACAACATATAAAGCGTGTACATAAATTGAGTTTATGGTCAAAGACGTTACAACTAAGAAGTTCAAAGATGTTACACATGCAGAAACGCAACAAAGATTACAGATCATGTAAATGAAAATGTTACGCGATTAGGGAACCACACTGTCATTCATAATAAATAGAAAGATTGAAAGATTGATGGAAAGTTATGTAACGTTGTAATCTTTTTTGTGAGGGGGTCATGAGTTATAGTTCTAGTTTTTAAAAATTTCATTTTCAGTTATGCAGAAATGCCTTTTTCGCCAGGTCTGCTTGTTCACTGAGAATGAGACGTGGTGAGTTGGAGATATGGATGTAAAGCAGCTCAAAAAGATTAATATTTTTCCGTTGCCGACAGTGTTTGTCTGTAATGGTTGTGACTGAGTGGCCTCGTTCTCTCAGATGTGTTGCAAAACTGGACTTATCAACTTAGCTGGTAGACACCTAAGTATTCCCGGTACCTTATAGTGAAACTTCTTCCATCAAATAACTTACGGGAATGCATCCGCGTGGCGTCGTCGACAACTGCCGAATATTTTCAAAGCAATACTGCAGCAAGTAAGCGCTGTGCAAACAACTTTAAATCCTCTGTTTCCATAGAACTCCTTAAAGATAACACACACACACACACACACACACACACACACACACACACACACACACACGCACACACACTCTAAATACTAGTGCCGTCACAAACCAAAGATGAAACTTCAGAATTTATGAATAGCGAATTTAATAATCGCTGGGTAAGGTATCATAAAGCCTGTCACTGTTTTTTTGACAAGTGAGAGAGAAAGATTCCATGCAGAATTCAAACAAAAACTTGCTAATTTAATTTCAATAGCTTCCTTAATAACACCATGCCAATATCTGGAAGTGCATGGCAGAATCTCCGTGTTGTTATATTCCATAGGATGACTGGTGTCAAGACAATGTTCTGCAATGGCGTATTTTCTCGGCTGTTGTAACGTTCAACACACTGGTTGTTCACAGCCTTTATAGTCTGACCAATATAAGCTATACCACAATTGCAAGCTGTATTCACAGGTCTTATGCAAACCAAGATCATCCACTACGGAACCTAAAAGGACCCTCCCAATCTTAGACGGTGAGCACTTCACATCATATTTCTTCAAAATACGATCAATACTGTTCGAAATGCGCCCTACGTAAAACAAAAAGGCCGTAGGCTTTGTTGCCACCTCGATATTATCATGACTCGGCCGGTAGCCGAAAGGTGACTTCGAGATGGGCTAACTCAGCTGACAAACTCTCAGGGTCCCGGATGATATAGGACCTGTAAACCAAGAAAAGAGGTACCCTTTCACGTTGAACCGGGTTGTTGACAAGTGTCAGGCTGCAGATACAAATCACTGTAAGCAGGCATCCTGTAAAGACCCAGTCCTAACAAACTATTCGCCTTCATCCAGACCAACACATCAAGGAAGGGAAGAAGGCTCTTAGCACTATGGGACTTAACATCTGAGGTCATCAGTCCCCTACGCTTAGAACTACTTGAACCTAACTAACCTAAGGACATCACACACATCCATGCTCGAGGCAGGATACGAACCTGCGCTCGTAGCAGCAGCGCGGTTCCGGACTGAAGCGCCTAGAACCGCTCGGCCACAAGAAAGGGAAGACAATCATCATTTTCCACCTCCACTGTGAAACGAACATTGTGCTGGATTGAATTCAGATGTTCTAAAAAGTCATTCAGTTTCTCACTGGCATGGGGCCAAACAACAAAAGTATCGTCTACATACCTGAAAAACCATGCAGGTTTGAAAGCTGCCGAGCCCAAGGCACGTTCCTCGAAATATTCCTTCAACAAATCGGCAATAATAAGTGACAACGAGCTTCCCATCACAACACCATATATCTGCTCGTATTACTGGTCACAGAATAAAAGAGTAAACAGAAATCCACACATGTCAAAATAGGTTCACTAAATCAGCACCAAACCTAGCCTCGACTAAAGGGTCAGACTCCTTCGTGTCAGACCTCTCTAGAACTACGGGCAATTGTCACATGGAAGTTTGAAAAATACATGATTTGTTGTGACATTAGCTATTTGTCATTCTGTAACGAATGATGTGTCGTTGTAGCTTATTGTTAATCCTGAAGGATATTTGAATTCCACTGGTAGGAAAAGCATAACACCTTGGTATGAATTTTTTCCTATTAAGGAGACACTAGCAAAATATGTATTTGTTCTTGTGAATATGATTTAGGAGGTGTTCATTGTTTATTTTCGATTTTGTTGTTAAGATTAGCAATAGTACCCGAGTTTTATCTATTCCTGTGTTGTTTATACAGTGATCTCCCTGAAACATGTAATTGAATGTAAAACCATCTGAGGATGGGCACAAGCTCGAAACTGAACGTGCATTAAATAAGATTACTTTCTGTTGTGACTGGTAGCTGTTACTATTCTGCACACACTATAAAGGGACAGTCAAAGAGTTCAACAGCCTTGTTCTGGATAAAATTCACGTAAAAACCCTGCTTATGCGATCAGGACATTAAGCAGTTTGTAATGTTTCCAGCGTACTGTAGAGCGAGCTTCCCATCATAGACAAGTCTCCTGTGAATATAATTTCGTTAACATATTTATGCATTCGTGTGATCACAATTTATCATGCGAGCCACACTGAAATTAACAGATGGTGAATCAGTTATCTGTCTCCGATAGTTTTGTAATCTAACCACTGCAGATTAATGTAACTGATATTCTTAAAGACATAACGGGCTGAAATATCTCTTTGTCTTGACTGTATTCATCAGAGTTAATGGTTTACATGTGCAACATATTACTAATTGGAAGTTACTGTGATCATGAAGCGGTAGAAGTACAACACTTGAACGTCGTGACTCGCAAAGATCTCTGCTATTTAACCAGATAACTTACAAAGTTCGAAAACAGAACAACATGAAAACGTTTTGGCTGCCGAACGGAACTTTAGTCAGCAATTGCGTGTATAAGTTTTCATAAAAAGCCCTGCAGCTGTAAGTGCCCTGCCACACCGGGCCTCCAGGGCAGGTCTACTGGTAGATACGCCAGACAGAAGCATGGAATGCAACGGAGCCTGCAGCACCTGGCAACAACGTGGGTGTGGCGGCTGCGCCGGCAGAGCAGCAGTTGCGAGGCTCTGCTACGGATGGGCAAAAACCAACCGGTTGAAACCGATGCCGGTATTCCAATTCTGAATAACCGATATTTTTCGGTATGTGTATAGTCTCGGCTATATCAGGTGTTTCGCCGGCCAGGGTGGCCGAGCGGTTCTAAGCACTACAGTTTGGAACTGCGCGACCGCTACGGTCGCAGGTTCGAATCCTGCCTCGGGCATGGATGTGTGTGATGTCCTTAGGTTAGTTAGGTTTAAGTAGTTCTAAGTTCTAGGGGACTGATGACCTTAGAAGTTAAGTCCCATAGTGCTCAGAGCCATTTTTATATCAGGTGTACTTTTATTTTTTACTAAGAAACGAGTACAAAATCGAAAGATCAATTAGCCATAGGAGCACGGCAAAAATTTATAGTTTTTAAATAAACTCTTCCTTTAAAAAGGAGTAATTTTTATTCGTAAAATTTGCACTGTTTTTAAATATTGTTTTAGTATAGGAAATGGGAAAAGTGATCAGTGCTATTTTAATAATAATGCCGACAGAAACGAGCAACAAACACATACCATGTGAATTGGTACAGAATTGCTGAGGCAATAATGACCCTGGTGCTGTATGTCATGGCTTCCGTTATGCGTGTAAGAGCAAGGTGGCAGCTTGTCCTCTCCCACCCTACCCCCCTACCCCTCTTCCCACAGTCTGTTGCGGTAATATCTCGCTGTCGTCGTCAGTCATCCGTTGTACTGCAGAATGGCACTCACCCTAGTCTGGAAGTATTTTTTCGAAGTGACTTATCAATGAAGTACAATGCTTCACTGCCGTATCTATGACATTATGAAAGATGGAAGAAATCATGGTAACAGCGTTAAATTAAAGACTTGACAACAATTCCTTCCTAGTATAAAACAAAAGTGGTATATATCCGATCCACTGCCTGTGGCTAAATAATGTGATTTTATCTATTAGTAGATCTTGAAAGCGGACAAATGAAAACGAAAAATAGAGTTATTCAATCTCAGTTTTCACTCTTTAGCACTTACTATTCGTAATGCTCAAATAATACTATAAACCAGAGTTACAACATTAGTTTTGAACTGGGTTTCAAAAAATTAGAATCAATAGGAGAATAGCAGTGATCTTTTCCTTTTTTTGTAGTACTCTACATCTACATCTACATCCATACTCCGCAAGCCACCTGACGGCGTGTGGCGGAGGATACCTTGAGTACCTCTATCGGTTCTCCCTTCTATTCCAGTCTCGTACTGTTCGTGGAAAGAAGGACTGTCGGTATGCCTCTGCGTGGGCTCTAATCTCTCTGATTTATCCTCATGGCCTCTTCGCGAGATGTACGTAGGAGGGAGCAATATACTGCTTGACTCCTCGGTGAAGGTATGTTCTCGAAACTTCAACAAAAGCCCGTACCGAGGTACTGAGCGTCTCTCCTGCAGAGTCTTCCACTGGAGTTTATCTATCATCTCCGTAACGCTTTCGCGATTACTAAATGATCCTGTAACGAAGCGCGCTGCTCTCCGTTGGATCTTCTCTATCTCTTCTATCAACCCTATCTGGTACGGATCCCACACTGCTGAGCAGTATTCAAGCAGCGGGCGAACAAGCGTACTGTAACCTAATTCCTTTGTTTTCGGATTGCATTTACTTAGGATTCTTCCAATGAATCTCAGTCTGGCATCTGCTTTACCGACAATCAATTTTTATATGATTATTCCATTTTAAATCACTTCTAATACGTACTCCCAGATAATTTATGGAATTAACTGCTTCGAGTTGCTGACCTGCTATATTGTAGCTAAATGATAAGGAATCTTTCTTTCTATGTATCGGCCACATTACACTTGTCCACATTGAGATTCAATTGCCATTCCCTGCACCATGCGGCAATTCGTTGCAGATCCTCCTGCATTTAAGTACAATTTACCATTGTTACAACCTCTCGATATACAACAGCATCATCCGCAAAAGCCTTATCCACAAGGTCATTTATGTACACTCCTGGAAATGGAAAAAAGAACACATTGACACCGGTGTGTCAGACCCACCATACTTGCTCCGGACACTGCGAGAGGGCTGTACAAGCAATGATCACACGCACGGCACAGCGGACACACCAGGAACCGCGGTGTTGGCCGTCGAATGGCGCTAGCTGCGCAGCATTTGTGCACCGCCGCCGTCAGTGTCAGCCAGTTTGCCGTGGCATACGGAGCTCCATCGCAGTCTTTAACACTGGTAGCATGCCGCGACAGCGTGGACGTGAACCGTATGTGCAGTTGACGGACTTTGAGCGAGGGCGTATAGTGGGCATGCGGGAGGCCGGGTGGACGTACCGCCGAATTGCTCAACACGTGGGGCGTGAGGTCTCCACAGTACATCGATGTTGTCGCCAGTGGTCGGCGGAAGGTGCACGTGCCCGTCGACCTGGGACCGGACCGCAGCGACGCACGGATGCACGCCAAGACCGTAGGATCCTACGCAGTGCCGTAGGGGACCGCACCGCCACTTCCCAGCAAATTAGGGACACTGTTGCTCCTGGGGTATCGGCGAGGACCATTCGCAACCGTCTCCATGAAGCTGGGCTACGGTCCCGCACACCGTTAGGCCGTCTTCCGCTCACGCCCCAACATCGTGCAGCCCGCCTCCAGTGGTGTCGCGACAGGCGTGAATGGAGGGACGAATGGAGACGTGTCGTCTTCAGCGATGAGAGTCGCTTCTGCCTTGGTGCCAATGATGGTCGTATGCGTGTTTGGCGCCGTGCAGGTGAGCGCCACAATCAGGACTGCATACGACCGAGGCACACAGGGCCAACACCCGGCATCATGGTGTGGGGAGCGATCTCCTACACTGGCCGTACACCACTGGTGATCGGTGATCGTCGAGGGGACACTGAATAGTGCACGGTACATCCAAACCGTCATCGAACCCATCGTTCTACCATTCCTAGACCGGCAAGGGAACTTGCTGTTCCAACAGGACAATACACGTCCGCATGTATCCCGTGCCACCCAACGTGCTCTAGAAGGTGTAAGTCAACTACCCTGGCCAGCAAGATCTCCGGATCTGTCCCCCATTGAGCATGTTTGGGACTGGATGAAGCGTCGTCTCACGCGGTCTGCACGTCCAGCACGAACGCTGGTCCAACTGAGGCGCCAGGTGGAAATGGCATGGCAAGCCGTTCCACAGGACTACATCCAGCATCTCTACGATCGTCTCCATGGGAGAATAGCAGCCTGCATTGCTGCGAAAGGTGGATATACACTGTACTAGTGCCGACATTGTGCATGCTCTGTTGCCTGTGTCTATGTGCCTGTGGTTCTGTCAGTGTGATCATGTGATGTATCTGACCCAGGAATATGTCAATAAAGTTTCCCCTTCCTGGGACAATGAATTCACGGTGTTCTTATTTGAATTTCCAGGAGTGTATATTGTGAATAGCAATGGTCCTACGACACTCCCCTGCGGGGAGAAAACCAGCGATCGGACTAAGCTTCATTTGATTTGTTTATTTAATTCAATATTTCGATTCTATGTATCTTGACTCTGGGAGAGTCAAAAACCGATTGTTCCAGCGATAACCACCATCCCTAGGTCCAACCGGCAGCACTGCCAGGCAGGCGGAGCTGCCAGTCGAAGGCATGGCAGCTTACGACCTCTCTCGCATTAGATCGTACTTGGTTTCCTACGCCCACGTCAGTGCTATGGATAGTTCTGACACCGAATTTTTTGTCCGTGAGATTCAGATTGAATTGTAAATTTGGGACACATCGTCTCACGACTATTCCAACTGAAACTGAAAAAGAAGTGCTGGGAATTGTGTCATAAATGAAGCCCAGTTCGATGATTACGCCTCTCTGCGTTACGTCACTTTAAAAGGAATCAGAATAGCGCACTTCCTGAACTCTGGGCGGCTGTACATCATGGAAATTATCGGCCTTCAATTTTGTCGCAGCCTGTTCCTCATGCTCCATTCCAGTGAACGCCACAGACAAAGCGAATTTTACTGTAAGGGATAGTAAGTAGCACAGCTATCTTCAGCTGTAGCAAGTGAGGCTAATGGGTCTAATACGTTAGACAAGCTAGAATTATTTTAAGGAGGTAGGCCAGGATGACAGTCGGTTTTGGAACTAATGTTCATGATTTTTTCAGCAAAATAACAAATTACGAAATTGACTTTGAAGTTAATTGTACTTCCTTAAGATTGTAATACGTATTTTTTTAAGTAAAAATCTTGTACGAAGAAGATCGCACACAACATGGACGAAAGGCTTTCGCGGAGTGCGAGGGCAGTTGGTGACAGCTTGCGAGCTAACGTCCTAAAGACGTTCGGGCTCACGTGCGGTTTCTGTTCGTCGAAAAGTCTTGGCTCAAAGTCGTCTAGGGGTTGAACCGCATGTGTCGTATTACACGCCCTAAATTAGACACTTGTGACCTTTTGGTTAAATCGTCCGGCTGAAGGCAAGTTTGCGAATTTGTATGAAACCAAATTAATGTAACATATAATAACAGTAATAATAATATCGGGAACCAAATTAACGACCCATAAATGATGTAGGCTACATAGTTGCGGTTTGATTAGAATAATGTTTATTCAGAAAGGAAACTAATAGCGAAAATGGCAGTATTTAGAATTACTATTACCACCGAACGCATATCCATTTGACACAGTTCGATCATTCAAAATCTCATCGCGAAACACAATTCCAATACTCCATCTCGATATTTTCACGAAAGTTAGAGTCCACACGAGGCGCGCGGTTCCTCACCGCTCAGAGACGAAGTCCCGGACACCACACAACACGAAATTTTCTAAGTCGTTTCACCTCCTAGCTGCCTAAATATTGACTGCCCGCTTTCGCGTCTCAATCCCAACTCTCCACTTTGGTGTCTCCAGCCGAACTGTCCACTTTCGCGTCTGCACCAGCACTGTCTATGCCCGACCCCGCCGCGTTTCCCGCGCGCCGAGCATCTTCGCTCAACTGACTAGGGCAGTTCCCTTTCCTGAAGCCGTCCATCTGATTGATTACAGGTTATTCTACATTATTTTACATTTTAACATATTTAAAGAATCAAAGCTTAACCACTTTCACGTTCTAAATAAAGTAACAGTAATATCCATTACGTAATAAACGTTAAATTCTTTTACATAAAACCAATAAAATTTCCTTCTGAACTTTGAATGTCACGTCCAGTAGCCTAGCACCCATGTGCTTTCTGATAAATAAATAAAGAACAAAAGTAACTATTAAGCACTAAACTTTACAACAAATATTCTATTGCCTACTTATTCAATAACGTGGCACAGAGTCATCGTTCAATGTGTTTTGCATGGAGTAAATGATGGTCTGATGCTTAAATGAAAATACTGATAATTTAAATTTACTATATCCTGTAAACAAATAAAGTTACAGAGTTGACATTTACAAAGTTTGTCATTTTAATGATGCGCTTCTATATGAATGTCGATCGTTAAGATCGACCAAAGCGCTCAGATTTTAGCATTCAGGTCTTTGTGACAAAATTTGTTAATTTCACTTTAACAGTAAATCCTAAACCATTATAGATATGATTAATATTCAAGTTTTATTGGGATCACCATGAAAATTTATAGAGGATGGCAGATTAAAATTACTGTGGCCTCATTCCCTGCTTTACTACAGAATTAATTTGTTTTCATAAATGTTTCCCTTTATGGCCGACCTTAGGTCCGCCATATTTAACATTGCTACGCCTCCTTGGCCACACAAGGCTTCTACTGCGTTTCCCTATGACGCAGGTCCTCGTCTGTCTCGCATACTACAGCGCTTACACTTCAATAGACAATAGACGCCTGTGAGTTTCCCCGTCTCGTGGTGAATCTGCGCCCTTTGTGGCACGCGGTACTGGACGACAGGGCTCGTGTCACAGTTCATGTTGGCTGACTGTTTCGGCCATATATTGAAATGAGAGCGCAATGCTCGTTAACTCACAAGTTCTGAACGCCATAACCTGGAACAAAAGTTCAAAAAACTGCTTTCAAAGTGATGGTATTGTCTTATTGTCTAACGCAGTACGCAATGATATTTAAAAATGGTATTTAATAAAATATCAGCACTCTGAAATAATTGTTTTAGAGGAAAAAAGGCGTTGTAAAAACGTGTACCAAAAAATCGAAATCAAAATATGTCGCAAAAGACCTGCTTACCAAAGCAGAGAAAAAAGCGACTGACAAGTTACAAATAAATGATGACTAACTGACAACCTCAGCTGCTGATAGGTGTTGTTGTTATACCTCGATGTGGACAGCTGAAAATGTGTGCCCCGACCGGGACTCGAACCCGGGATCTCCTGCTTACATGGCAGACGCTCTATCCATCTGAGCCACCGAGGACACAGATGAATAGCGCGACTGCAGGGACTTATCCCTTGCACGCTTCCCGTGAGACTCACATTCCCAACTGTCCACAATTCTACATATGTATTGTACCTTATAGACATTTGCCCACCCACTCATTACTCGCGCACGCGCTGGCGATTCCCGTAAGAGTTAGGGCAACCTGTGCGCATTCGCACAGACAAAGGTCAATGGCTGGGTAGCCTTTAACTATATATACAAAGACAGTAACTTGTTCTCGAAAGAACAGTTATTGTTAATGACCGTGCAGCTTTTCCCTGAAATAAATGATGACTAACTGACAACCTCAGCTGCTGATAGGTGTTGTTGTTATACCTCGATGTGGACAGCTGAAAATGTGTGCCCCGACCGGGACTCGAACCCGGGATCTCCTGCTTACATGGCAGACGCTCTATCCATCTGAGCCACCGAGGACACAGATGAATAGCGCGACTGCAGGGACTTATCCCTTGCACGCTTCCCGTGAGACTCACATTCCCAACTGTCCACAATTCTACATATGTATTGTACCTTATAGACATTTGCCCACCCACTCATTACTCGCGCACGCGCTGGCGATTCCCGTAAGAGTTAGGGCAACCTGTGCGCATTCGCACAGACAAAGGTCAATGGCTGGGTAGCCTTTAACTATATATACAAAGACAGTAACTTGTTCTCGAAAGAACAGTTATTGTTAATGACCGTGCAGCTTTTCCCTGAAATAAATGATGACTAACTGACAACCTCAGCTGCTGATAGGTGTTGTTGTTATACCTCGATGTGGACAGCTGAAAATGTGTGCCCCGACCGGGACTCGAACCCGGGATCTCCTGCTTACATGGCAGACGCTCTATCCATCTGAGCCACCGAGGACACAGATGAATAGCGCGACTGCAGGGACTTATCCCTTGCACGCTTCCCGTGAGACTCACATTCCCAACTGTCCACAATTCTACATATGTATTGTACCTTATAGACATTTGCCCACCCACTCATTACTCGCGCACGCGCTGGCGATTCCCGTAAGAGTTAGGGCAACCTGTGCGCATTCGCACAGACAAAGGTCAATGGCTGGGTAGCCTTTAACTATATATACAAAGACAGTAACTTGTTCTCGAAAGAACAGTTATTGTTAATGACCGTGCAGCTTTTCCCTGAAATAAATGATGACTAACTGACAACCTCAGCTGCTGATAGGTGTTGTTGTTATACCTCGATGTGGACAGCTGAAAATGTGTGCCCCGACCGGGACTCGAACCCGGGATCTCCTGCTTACATGGCAGACGCTCTATCCATCTGAGCCACCGAGGACACAGATGAATAGCGCGAGTAATGAGTGGGTGGGCAAATGTCTATAAGGTACAATACATATGTAGAATTGTGGACAGTTGGGAATGTGAGTCTCACGGGAAGCGTGCAAGGGATAAGTCCCTGCAGTCGCGCTATTCATCTGTGTCCTCGGTGGCTCAGATGGATAGAGCGTCTGCCATGTAAGCAGGAGATCCCGGGTTCGAGTCCCGGTCGGGGCACACATTTTCAGCTGTCCACATCGAGGTATAACAACAACACCTATCAGCAGCTGAGGTTGTCAGTTAGTCATCATTTATTTCAGGGAAAAGCTGCACGGTCATTAACAATAACTGTTCTTTCGAGAACAAGTTACTGTCTTTGTATATAAAGTTACAAATAGGCATAATGCAATTGCGTAATGTAACTTTAAAAATGTTGTTTTGAAAATACAAGCGTCTCAAGTTTCAAGTTTTATTTTTTAATACTGAAACTGAACAAACCTTTATTCCGCAATGCGAGTTCTGTAGAGTTGGCCTCTTTTCAGCGATATGCAAACACTCTCAATTTCAGAAAATATACAGACTAACTGGCTTCCGTTTACCATTCGAAGCGTTTTTCGCACGAGTGGTATTACTTTCTGAATCTTTTCTATCCCTATAAATACGTTTGTTATTTTCAAGAACTCGCGTTTTAGTTGTATAAAAATCGAGCGAAATGACAAGCAGACGCTAGGCAATTACGTGCTTTCAGACTGTTTACCATAAACGAATCATCTTACAAAGAGAAATCTTTTTGGTAATAGTTTTTAAATTGATACTTATGCCGTCTGTGGTACATCCGAAACTAACAGGACTCCTATTCAGTCGTTAACTTTACAGTATTACATCGACTGCATTCGAGAGTTCGGATGCGCCAGACCCCTATGCAGCAAATCACGGTTTTAACAGATTTTAACATTTATGGCACACTTCATATGAATGAATCTTAAAAATTGACTCTCTAAGAAACATTTTAAGCCAGTAAAAGCATTAGCCTCCTACCACCACAAAAAAAAAAAAAAAAAAAAAAAATTCTGCCCTGATCTACCTCCTTAAGAAATTACATATGTAAAATGTATTCCTACATTTTGTCATAACATTTATAAATAAAATTTCATTTTATAGTAATGCAAATTTCAAATAAAAATGAAAAGTCACCTTTATTTATACTTTAAAGTTACGATTAAAGCTATTAATATCGCTGCATACAACAAGTAATTAGCTACAAATTAGACAGGTCACGAAAATGTTTTTTCTGGCAAGATTTAGTCCTTAAGACATTGTCCTTTTCATCAGTTCATCTCGGGAGATCTCCGCTAACTCGTCAAATGAACGTAGTGACATTCTCACAAAAAAAAAAAAAAAAAAAAAATCTCCTTTTCCCGCATTCCCCTTCTTTCTAGAACCTACCCACGGAGACACTATCTCTTTTACAGAAAGCAGACTGAAGACATTCCCATGGCGTCTCTGCTGGCAGACGTACCGGCAGACCGGAGCGAATCCGTCAGAGCGGCCAGCAGACTTGCCGTGTTGTCCCGTTGCACTAGGGCCCTAACCAGTAAACTGAGCCTACGCTTGCTAGCTCCCTGTGGATTCTGTTAATACTGTTCTGATATGCATCCACAGCAACGTCCAAACAAATACTGGCGACACTACAGAATGAAAACATTCATTCAAGAGAAGATTATGGCGCAATATTAACTTAGGGAATTAAAAATATGACTGAGATTTCTGTATTAAAAACAACGGAGGACGACTATCATTTAGTGTCCCACCGACGTCAGGGTGACTAAAGATTACCACGATGGACGATAGAATGAGCCGTATTCGTACTGAACGAAACGAACTATCCCGCAATCCTCATTAAGTAATTTATGGATATAGTGCAACCCAAATCAGGATGGCCAGATGACAGTTAGAGCTCCAGTTCCCTCATTTAAGCAATGCCCTGCCCTATATTCATCGGACTACAACAGCTGGCTCAGTTACTGAATTCAGTAACTTTTTTCGTTATTGTTGTTATATCCTGCTCGCTCCTTGTGAACTTTAACATATGTTTATAGCACCTGAATTACGACACGTCATATGTGAAAACTGATCAAATAGTATCAAACCACTGCTAACTGACTAACGTCTGCCCTGCTGTACCAAGTATGAGCAAACACTTTACTTGGGGATGGTTCATGTGTTTATTATTATAACTTTCCTATTGTGCTCAAAATATTGACCTTCAGCGGTGATATGTGCTCTGAAGCGATTCCAGACGACTGTACAGTCGTTGAACTTCTCACAGCACTGGCCTTGGGAGATACCGGTGTTTCCTTGTAGACCAAAAATGGTTCAAATGGCTCTGAGCACGATGGCACTTAACTTCTGAGGTCATCAGTCCCCTAGATCTTAGAACTTCTTAAACCTAACTAACCTAAGGACATCACATACACCCGTAGCGGTCGCGCGGCTCCAGACTGTAGCGCCTAGAACCGCTCGGCCACCCCGGCCGGCCCTTGTAGACCCCTTTTTTTAATTTTTATTACTGATAAACGGCCGGAGATGCGAGTGACAAGCACACTTTTTGATTCTCTAAATACCGTTCCAGCGATCTCAAAATCTTACGTCAGTTTCTGTAATTACTCCTACCTATGAAATAAGACGGGACATTCGTCATATTGATACCGCATGGTTTGCATAGAGGGATGTCTTACAATAACAGCAAAAGCATGTCAGTTAGAACCCGCCAGTAGTGTGGCTATAAGGGGTCTCACAGAAAACGCAGACTCGTTGTCTGTCAGCACTTTTTTACCTGTCGTGTCACATGACAGCTGAGACAATTGCGCGTGTGATATTTCGCTGACGTTAACATTAGCACTTCCTCGTCTCCAATTTCTGCTAGGAATCATGGCATCCTGCCACGTGCTGAGCTCAAGGAGAAGAGAGGTTGGCGAGGGTTGGTGCCTGCCACCATTTACCAGCACTTCTGGAAGTTTTTATGAAGTATCTCCTACCCTGAGTGAGCTCCCATGCCATTATGTTTTCATTGCTGTCTTCCAAAATTCGTTTAAGCTCTGGCCCACCACTCACATTGGTAAATGTTATTTTTTATTTTTTGTCATTTCATTTTCCTCGCGCCAGGGGGGCGAGGGGGGGGGCGAGGGGGGTGTCAGCAGATACAAGTCACCGCTCGTCAGCCATATGAGAACAAAATTTTAAAACATAGTATAAAACTGGACATGGCAGCTGGCGAAATGAATGTTTGACACAATAAAAAGACATAGATTCACTTACATAATTTAAAATTTAAAAGGCGGATTAGTTGATTAATTAAAAGACTGGCATAGATGAAATGGCAACAGAATGTTTCACGAAAGATGAAAGACAGAGCGACAGGAGCATGAGTTAAAAGAAGTAAAAAGTCATTGTGAAGTAATGAGTGGGCCTAGTCTGCCAGGAAGAGGGGTATCATGGGAATATGGCAGTGGGTGTGGTGCTTAAGAAGATATATGTGTGGGTGTGTGGGTAGATAAGGAATTCCGGAAGGTGAAGAGGGCTGACATTCCAGACCAAGTCTGAGGATGTGAGTGGAGAGGACTTGAGAGGAAGAGAACCCTGACTGGGGGAGGCGGGATGGGTTCTTTTACATCTGACAGAATATGAATCAAAGCGGGTTTCATGGTCATAAGAGGGAAGGTGATGAAAGTTTCGTTTGGAGAGGATGTGGAGAGTATGGAGGAGTAGCGCTGGGGTTATGTGGTTGTAGACAACTGGCAGCGTCTCAGGATCAGTGAACAGAGGGGAAACGAAGGAGTGGGCAGTATCGAGTTGCTGGTGATGTACGATGTTCG
This sequence comes from Schistocerca nitens, assembly GCF_023898315.1. Classification (NCBI taxonomy): domain Eukaryota; kingdom Metazoa; phylum Arthropoda; class Insecta; order Orthoptera; family Acrididae; genus Schistocerca; species Schistocerca nitens. The sequence goes on from NC_064615.1 coordinate 418,764,378, forward strand.
GAGATGTTCAATATGGAATAGCAGGGAGGGAAATTTTATAAATTGGTAGAAGATGCGGTTGGGCGACCTTGAGAAGATTCGGAAAGCGAGCCGGAGGGAGGATCTGTGGGGCGTAATAAAAGGAGGGAGGAGAGGAAGCCTATGCCGCATTTGCATAGGAGAGGATGGGTCGGATCAGGGATTTATAGGTGTGGAGGATTATGCAAGAGTATAATCCCCATGGTCACCGCCCAGTAGTTTTGGTAATTTAAGTCTTTTGTGGGATTTCTGTTGGATGGTTAGTAGATGGGGGTTCCATATTAGTCCGCGATCAACTGTTAGACCGAGATATTTTAGAGTGTTAGTTAACTAGATAGGAAGATGGTAAACGGTAAAGTAAAAGTCGAGGGGACGAAAGCTGTGGGTGGTTCGGCCTACCATTAATACCTGTATTTTGGTAGCCTTGATTTTGAGGAGCCACTGGGTGCATCAGGAGGTGAACTGAGATGGAGCTGGACGGATCGTTGAGATATCTGAAGGGTAGGGTAGAAGGCAAGGATCGAGTGTCATCGGCATACTGGAGGATATGAACCGTTGGAAGGAGCTTTGGTATATCGTCAGAGGTACGAGGACAGAACCTTATGGTACACATGCAGTGGGATGGGAGATACAGGAGTCAGTGTTGTTGATGTTGACATGTGACGGACGTTTAAGAAGAAAGGAGGCCATGGGACAGACATAACTTACGGGAAGGTTCACATCGGTAACTCTGATTTGATCACACAATAAGAAATTCAGCATTAAGTTGCAAGGTAAAATTTTCACGGTTGCCGAAGCGCTGCATTCTGTTGAAGATTTGTAACTCTGATTTGAAGCTATATCGTTCTTCATTGAACATTGGAATGAGTAGAAAGCTTATTTTTCTATCAATAATTAAAAATAAATGAAAACCAACATTTATTTGTGAAATATAAATAACTAAATTGGAATTTGTACTTCTTAAAAGTGAGTTTTTTTTGCAGTAAATACTATCCAACGAGTTCCGAAAACGTGAGTAAAAAGAAGTCCACTTTCACATCCTACTTGCTCCTATCACCAGCAGACTGCTGCACTATATAGAAAGAATGCTTGGTGCATCCAGCAGACGGTTGCATAGCAAAACAAGGGAGTTTGTTCTCTGTACCACTATTTCGTATAGATTGCTGCACCGAGCGAGGTGGCGCAGTGGTTAGACACTGGACTCGCATTCGGGAGGACGACGGTTCAATCCCGCGTCCGGCCATCCTGATTTAGGTTTTCCGTGATTTCCCTAAATCACTCCTGGCAAATGCCGGGATGGTTCCTCTGAAAGGGCACGGCCGACTTCCTTCCCTAATCCGATGAGACCGATGACCACGCTGTCTGGTCTCCTTCCCCAAACCAACCAACCAACCATAGATTGCTGCGCAGTAATAAAACCTAACAGACTAGAAAATTAAGTATTTTTCCGGATCTAAGACGAAAAATTTCTAAAATGCCTGCAAAATACATTACCAAAATACATTTCGTATTATAAATTCGAAAAAGTGTGACGATTATATCGCTTGTTGAGGCTAATATGTGAAAAAATTGTTGGATGTCACAATATTGCAAAAGAAGTCAGCAATGTAAAAGAAAGCACGAGTTAATTTCCACATAAACACATCTTCATCAAATCAGTTTCCAAAATTCAGAATTATGTACCACCGTGGTAGATTTCAACGCCTAATAACAGTTGACTTTTAAAAGTGAGGCCTAATAATTTGATGTTATAAACTATCCTGGATAGGCTTATACCGGAAGAAAAATACATGTTAGCTAAACAGTAAAATACACTGACTGAATGCAACTAATCACGCCTTCTCACAGCACGAGCTGAAAGTATACTTTCCTGAATTTAAACACTTTCTCCAGCACCGTTTTATGAGGAAAAGGATAATAAATAGTGTTATTCATTGGACAAAAATATAAATGAAGTATTAATTGTCAATTATTGCTATTATTAAAAATGACACAGGCCTACAGCAGTTTGCAGTCAGAAGGCTTAATCAAAACTTTATAGATTGGTTTTGTCCGATATTACTCCCAATATTCTAAAAAAATACGGCAGAAGCTTGAAAAGAGCACTTTACTTATCTAAATATGTAAAATGTTTATTTAATCTGTGCAGTTGCATTTCTGACGACAGTGGCTCGGGAAAATTAAATCCTGTAACCGACTACACCATCACAAATACACACGCGAGCGTAGACACACACACACACACACACACACACACACACACACACACACACACACGCACACACAACACAACACAAATGTCTTATTAGGGACCACGGCAAAAACAGGTTGTTTTCAGTACCAAAAGATGACTTAGACAACAGAAGAACATGTCGGCCTACTGCTTATAGTAACAGTGAGAGATGTGGGATTTCCAAAAACTGTATCAGAGTCGACAACTCTCAAAAACGTCTTATCATATACTTTGAGATGTCTCACACTTTGTAAGCACAAAATAAATATTAGTCCATTTAAACTGTCTGTTCAACTCTTTCACATACATGTTTATCATAATATAAACTACCTCAAGACGGAAATTCGATTTCGTACACTTTGCAGGCACAAAGAGCCATCGTAATTCGACCAACGCGTACAGGTATGTAGATGTAATGACGTTAGAGATTCTGCCAACCCATGATGCTGCCCCAGCTGAAAGACCCTCTTAATATCAAGCCCTTAGCCACATCGTCCATGTTAGGACTTCCAGTAAGCAAAGCTCAAACAAAATGGCTGTAAATATTACGAGGTATGGTGCCTCTAGATTGCAGTGTAACATCATGTCAGTGCCAGTTTGCAGAGGCGTAATACACAGAAACCATAGACAAAATAATCTGACGGCGTCACCAATAGCGGTACAGAATCACCAATAATTTCCAAAGTTAAGTAATATATTCTGTAACAAAGTAGTTCAAAAGAAAGATACAAGTTATCGTGTACATACCGAAACAGTTTAACACAGGTATGAAACATTCGATTAATTCTGCAATGGTCTACAGCCAGGTAATATCACTACTTCTACATTACTAACAAAAATTTGGACAAGGAGATGATCCAACAATAAGAATCTGCCCAAATAGTCTGTTGGCTAACATATAAACAAATCAGTTAGATGCAACGTTTTTCAAGGCTATTGTACAAATATTGAGAAAAAATATTACAAATGCTAATTGCATGACACACATTATCTAGTTTGATGGGAATAAAGAGGAAATATAATAAACAGTTTACTGCAGGAAATGAAACAGGTATTGGCATAAAATTCCTTGCCTTACAGTTTAGTAAATGTATTCGCCACCATAAATTTAGATAAACGAGGAACACATTGCAGCTAATGTTCCAGTCTATAACAGATCATATCATCTTGAATGGCATAAACAGTACCCTAAAAAATGGACTAATTTCATGATACTAAAAATAAAGCCACAGAATTGTGCCCAATTAACCATATAGCTCAAAGTAATATTTATAGTTTTGCCTCAATCAGTGAGTTTCACAATAGAATTAAAAATGTAGTTCCATGTGTACATCAAATACTACTTTCGCATAGTTGCCGGCCCCTCCTAGCCCCCCCCCCCCTCCCCCCCCACCGCCAACTCTGTGATATATATCAACATACCATTCACTAGTAATTTTTCATATTAAACTGAAACAGGTTCCGTGCTAAAAAGTACATATTAATTTTTCCAAAGATAATAAAATGAAGGATAAACTAACTCATAACCCAAGTCTATACAATGCACCACACCAAAAATTCCACATTTATAAAGTGAGATGCTGTGCATATCCCAGAATTTCTATTTGCCAAGCTTGTACAAGTTTCGCCATAAGATACTAGTACTTAAAAACACAGAACTATTGGGGCTAAAATACGAGGGTTGTTTGGAAAGTAAGGAACGATTGGTCACGAAATGGAAACCACAGTGAAAATAGAAACTGTTTTCTTTGCAAATTTAGCTACACCTTCCAGGAACTTTCCTACATTTGTCGGAGCGCTATACCATATTTCCAACACCATAGTGATAGAAGGCAGCCGCCTGTGCATTCCGGTAATTTTCTACCCTGGTCTATAGCGCGTAGCCTGCGCCCAAGTGTTCTTCTTTTCCAGCGTTTCATGTGAACAGAGATGAGCCAATTAGGGCTGTGTTGCGGGTGATCGAACACTTCCCATCGAAAAGGTTGCAGGAGGGTCTTCACTGCCCCTGCAGAGTGCGACTGAGGATTGTCATGAAGAAGAAAGTGCATGGCATTTGTGTTAGGTGGGCTGCATTCATTAAGGCGAAGCCTCTCAGTGGGCCCTCCTATTTGGCGGGAGACATTGTTGTTCTAGGCACCTTTACTCGCTCACAGTGGGCTCACACCCGAAAAAAGCGTCTTGCTGCGATCGACAGGCATACTAGAGACACTGCCCCAAACGTCTGTGAAAAGTCTTGTCAGATTTTCACAGAGGTTTCCATTTCGCCACCGATCGTTCCTCACTTTCCGAATAGCCCTCGTATTTAAATACATCACCTTTTGATTCTTTTAATGCTCAAATGGACGTGCAGTGTCTATCAATAAAGGTAACATAGTGATACTTCATACCTTTAGGTGGTGGCCTGTTCCAGGCGTTACCTCAGATATCATCCTGCTTTGCATATGCGATTAGCGTGTCGAATTTTCATTTCTTCATCGCTTTCCAAATCGTTATGTGTTTACTGTACAGTACTCGCAGTTTTATGAAGTAGCACGTGAGTAGTTAGGACGTAGTTGCTATAAATGTAGAACGGTGATCATATTGGCTTTTGGTATCAAGCTCACTTCTGGTGACGTTGAGATGTCTCTGTTCATATCTTTACTCTGCAGGTGGGTTTCCTCTAACTGTGAAACGACAACATTCTCATGCTCCATAAAGCGACAGGTAAGTCAAGGACCATTTTCCCCTGAATCTGGCTTCCCGAGAAGACGGAACTGTAGCGAGCAGCGGCCCGGAGTGTATCCGCTGCAACGTGTCTGGTCAATACACTCGAGTGAACTTTGCGTGCAATACCGGCCGGTACCTCACGGATGGTCGGGTTGAGACTCGGAACTCGTTAAAGCCATCGACGAGCGTTTTTGGCCGTCCACAGTGAGGCTTCCTGCAGTGTCTTCTCCTGTGCCTCTGTCTAGCCAAGCCAGTAATATTGCCATATGTCCCCTTCCATGGGAACAAGGCTGGTAGCTTTCCTAAAATTGTAGAATTTCCCATTGTGGAGAAATGGCCATGGAATTCTTGACCTGGTCCCTAATGGCTAGTGAAACTTATGTTGTCTTCGGGTGATGCATGTTAAATCATGTGGTGGAAGACCGGTAACTAATTTCTATGTTTAGGATTGGCGGTTCATGTATGTTCTTTTGCTTAATGGTCACGGAGAGGTTTCCGCACGTGCTGTTCAGAGGTGGGGAAAAAGTCTTGGGGGCCTTGGAAAAGCAGTTGGTTGGTGGATCTGCAAACACTGTTAGTGATATGTTTTGGGCTTCTGACTTCTGCTAAGGCATTCCGGAGTTATACTTCCACTTCTTTGAGACTCGGAGATTATTCAGCTGCGTCGATATAGACAAAATGACGGGTTCGGCTTCACAAAGTCAACCCGCTACAGCCTATGGCATATTCAATTAGCAGCTCCAAGACTCGTCAGTCGGCGCCTCCATCTTCGGCTACGATTGCTGCAGCCACCGTAAGACTGCAGTGGAGAAAGCGAGGCTTATACTCGATTTACAGCTCAGTGAGACATTCTGAGGCACTTCATGAGTGAAGCCATGCGTTTTTTTTTCTGCAAAACAGACAATAAAACGTCCACCTACCTAGAGTTAAATGCCAACTAATTATTTGGAGGGGTCCTGGACCGTTTCATAGTTAAGTAATAATAAACATCACCAAAACCAATTACACTCATTTCCTTTCTGACCTCAAAAATTCACAGGAGATAAATACTGCACATGAGAGCCAACAGATACAGACGGTACATTGTTCGAAATTCATTGGCGTCCATGCAGATAGCACTTTAACTGGGAAGATCACATCCACTAAGCCCTGAAAAGGCTTACCGAAACAGCATTTGCCATTCAGATAATCGTCACAATCGAGAACATCGACGATTCAAAATCTGCATACTTTGGCTACATCCATTCACTTATGTGTTACGGAATAACCTTCTGGTGCAGAACAACGCTGTCGAAAAATGTCTTTGCAAGTCAGAAAAAGGTAGTTCGAATTTTGTGTGGAGTACCTCCAACAATCTGATGTAAAAAAAAATTGTTCAAATGGCTCTGAGCACTATGGGACTCAACTTCTGAGGTCATCAGTCCCCTAGAACTTAGAACTACTTAACCCTAACTAGCCTAGGGACATCATACACATCCATGGCCGAGGCAGGATTCGAACCTGCGACCGTAGCGGTCTCGCGGTTCAAGTCTGTAGTGCCTAGAACCGCACGGCCACTCCGGCCGGCATCTGATGTCATATTCTTTCCAAGTAAACAAGGAAACTAAGCGCTACCTCACAATATCTCTTTTAGTCATGATGTTCACGCTCTACAATCCTTCTCAGTATGAAATGAATGATCCATACTATCATCATAACACAAGAAGGAACTATGACACACACTACGACCTGAAAAATTTATGTCTGATGAAAAAAGGTGTAAAATATGCAAACACAAAAATCTTCAACGCACTTCTAAGTAATATTAAGTAATAACATACTATTTAAAAGTAAACGAAAAAAGTTTCTATCTGTAGAAGAACCCTTTAGCAGTGATAGAAAAGATTGTTTTCCTTGAATTTCTATGTATCCCTACTTTAATATATCTTGCTTCGGCATTTACATTAATGTCTGTTCTGTAAGTGAAGAAGAAGGTCGTTTTTACTTTATAAATAATTTAAGCATTTCCAGCATGCATTATAGTCCTTTGAATAAGGATCGTCACGATTTGTTTCTTATGTGGAGTAATATTTATTCTGATTGGACGAATGATTCGGGAACTGATTAGGAATAAAAACACAAAACTAACCATCATCAAGTAATAAAAAGAGTTATTTTTCAACTTTGGTTTTTTGTCCTTTTGAAACCGTTATAAATAATTATTTAGCTAACATAATAAAATTGTATCTTAAGCTCCAAGTGTGAGTGTATTTTTTAATATTATTTTCTAATTTACATTGTTAATCTTTGTTTGTGGATCTTAATGATCTGAACATAACAATGAGTTAAGTGTTTTGACTCGTTCCACATCCATGCCTTAGCACACAATCATTGATGTATGGAATATTTATCGCAATAAATAAATAAAAATAAAAGTTAATTTTTCTTCTTCTGGTATTTTCAGTCTCTAACCACTCATGAATCAACTAAGTGCGCTATCAGCTGTAGGTCTACCCTAGCGGTTTTTCAGCTCTTTCATTCCGACCGATGACCTCAGCAGTTTGGTCCCATAGGAATTCACACACACACACACACACACACACACACACACACACACACATACACACACACAGCTCTTTCACTCCAAATTGTACTCCGACTGCGTACTCTGTTGGTGTCATTCCTCTTCTTCCAAGGTTGAAATACTGATTTGTCTGTCCATAAATTATTTACTGACCACTCTTTCAGTTGATTTGTCCAGAGTAATGCCGGTGGTGACCCGTTGTAATTCTCTGATGTTTTTAGTTCTTTAATGAATAAAAACAAAATGTTATCAGATCTAACTCGTTTAGTACTTATTAGATTACCCAAAATATTGGTTGTCAGAATTCCCTACTCATAAGCCAGTTGACGATGCCACCTGACAGTTTGAGGTATTTAATTTCAGCGTTTCTTATGGGTAACAGTGAGATATCTGTGTTGGCCACGTGCTTCATGTGGTTATTTTGCAATCTACCAGGATCTGGTACGATGATTTAGTAAGATATGGTCATTTGTGAGCCCGCAGTGAAATCGTTGAGGCGATGTCTGTGCTCACAAAACACTGACTTCTGGCAACATTCAAGAGAAAGAAATTTCAATACATTTGTTGGAAGGATTATAAATACACAGTCACAGTTACAGCAGTTGTGACAGCATCCTGGGTGAGCAGCTACAGAAACCAACGGTCCCTACAAAGTATCATCGAACATTATAATTTTATTGCTTGAGAATACGTATATACAACATTCATAGATCGGTACAATATTTTCTTATATACATTTCACATGTAACTGTATTTCTTCTGCCTAACGCTAAAACTATTTGTATTGTATAGTACTTAAATAATAAAACAAAAACATTTAAGTCTCTTCACAGTCTAGGCTCAGAATAAGAATTCTGAGACTTAACAATAATTGAGAATTATTTCGTCAGTATGAGAGTTTACTTCAGCTTCTACTCCCGCGTAAATAGCAGAGGATAATTTAGCTTTTGAGAATCATAATATATCAAACCTAATAAGGAAATAAAAACACTTAGTATGTTTACTTGGGAAAAAGGACTAACACTGTAATTGCCATTGTAAATATCATATAACCTAAATGCGTCTGCTGTTTTACCACCTTATTCTTTACTAGAACCTGCCAAAAAGATAGACGTGAATACCTGTCCAACATGTGTACAGTCTGACTCGTGGTTCAGATTTGGGTATAGTCAAGGTAGCTGCCTTCGATTTGTTGATATATAAAGGAGGTAGAACGTGGAGACATTGCGAACAACCTGTAAGTTTTGTATGTTACAACTCATCTTTATTTTATATTGCAAGATATAAATGTAGAAATTTTTACAACAAGCCCTCGTTGTCGTCTGTTTATAGGTGGAGGTTTGAAGTATAATACTTATGAAATAATAAATTATTATTTTTTCAAAAAGGATGTGGCTTTTAACCGTTTTCTCTCTCACTGATAATACAGTTTCTTCTCTTAATACAAATTAAAGTGAACAAAAAACATTATTTTTGCTTTAGAGAGGCGCAGACACCTTCGAAATTGCATATTAGTGAGGTGCTTATTGAAAATACGTATACGTTATTATTGCGACATAGTTACCAACATTCGATCTTGGGACGTTTCACATAAAATAGCTCCGCTGCTGATGTATACTGTCATGTATTCATTAAAAGCATGTGCCACCAATTCTATCGTTAGAAATGTGCAACGTCATCAACACTATCAGTCATTTACTTTTTAAACACAGTAAAGCTGACTGCCAGCTGTTTGTAGCTGCCAAAATCAATTGAACAAAGATCTTTCGGAAGTGAAAGACCGTACATTACGCTGTTCTGCCTTTAACTGCAGATAAGCATCGATTAATGACAGCAGCCATAGCTAAAATGAGTTATAACACATGTTATGAACGAAAAACATGACACTACATGTCCTTAGTGAAGTAATTTTATGTGAAATGTTTACATATTTAATGTTACGGTTTGTATTTCAGTAATAATGTAAGGCGCCCGCGTTCATGTTAAGCGATGAGTCAGAAATCTTGTTCACATAAATTTGACTTCAGAAAAGAATAGGGGTTTGTAAATCCAGACAATCACTCATTTGGACAATACGACTTCTAACATTCTGCGTGGTGTCTGTTCTAAGTCGTGTCTCCCTACCACTTTCTCGCAACGACGCTCTGAGCGTGTTTTTTAGGGAATTGACTAGTTTGAACCTGGGACCTGTTGCTGGTAAGGAGACGCCAGACCACACATGACATGTAGAGTTCAGAAGAGTTCAGTGAGACTAGCGATAATAACCAAATACTTAATGATTTCAGCGTCAGCTCCACTGCACTCCATGTAAAAGAATCTTAATACTAACTAAATTTAGTGGAAGGGGTTCAAGGCTTTCCTATTTTTAGTTAGCTGGTAAAATAACGTCGAAAAAAAAGTTAAGTTTACCATTGGAAATTTTATTCTAGTCACAAAACATTGTTTATAAATTGCACTATTGATAAAAGGAAATGTTTTAATACACGATGATAATAACCAACTGCGTTCAACAAAAATGTGAACGAATATTCCCTGCATGGGTTTCGAAGTTCTACAATGGATCGAAGGATGACGTATGCCATATCACATCTATAATCTTGGTATAAATTAAGTTTCACAAAAGAGAAAACTATCAAAATGGTCTACAGTGACCCTCAATTATCTTTAATTACTTATCTAACTTGTCGTAAATTACAGTGGCTGATGTAGCTTCTCAATAATTATATAACAGAAAAATCATCGCGTTTCAGATTTTAACTTACGTAGCAAATGTGAATACCATGAGCTTTAATTGACAATCGACACTAGTATTACGCAAGATGGGAGTGTAACAGATGAGATTTCTGCAGTTCTGAGTGAAGCTTTATGCGCTCAAAAATGCGGCATCGCGTGCGTTCATTACCTTGTCAGTGTTCGTCAGGGGGCGGCGGCTGGCGCCCCTCCATCCAGCTCGCCGTCTCTGAAGCAACTCTTTCCTAACTTCTCCTTACTACAATTTACCGAAGCTGGTTTTAAAAAAACTATCTGGCTGTGTTTTCATCTGACCAATCAGGGTCTCAATGTTAGCCTTAAGCTCCGCCTACAAAAATTCTGTCTATCCAATGAAAAACGTTATACTTTTCATGGTGGGGCAATGTTTTTTAGGTTTGCAACGTAACAGAGACGTGAAAAAGTCTCACGCTAAAACTTTCGGCTGGTGTGGCCCTTTTAGTGTTATTGTAAAATCTATACTGTTCTTCTGGAGGGCTCTAGCTTTTAACATGGGCTGGGGGGTGGTCCTGGAGGTTAGCTGGTAACCTGGGTGTCCGTCCCTTATCGTAGGGCCTTCTAGCTTAACACGGTTCTGCTCTCGGCTTCTGTTCTCGTTTCTCCCCTTGGAACTGCGTCTGTCTCACGGTGGGAAGGTATGACATGCATTTAGGCATTCTTGTATTAGTCTGTGGTATTCCATTTGCTCACTCGTTACTCGTATTACTTTGGTTAATTTAATGTCACGATTTATTCGGAGCTATGTGACATACTACTGGATTTGCTTATCATGTCAGGGTTTTCATAGAAGGTGTTGGATTTGCCTGACACCTTACAGACTGTTAATAATTGTGCTATTAAGATGAACTATAAAATAAACTGCAACACTAAGGTAGCAATAACGTCGCCTTTTTTACAAAAATGTCATTATCTTCGGGGGTGGCGTCTACAAATTGCTCGGTAAGTAAAGGACTGCTCTATCTATTTTCCTTCGGGATACATCACATCACAGTGGAGCCCTCATGGACACGCACAAAGTTCGTACTGACTGACCGTATGAAACGATGTTAAAAGTAATAGAAGTAAAACGTCTCAGTGTTTATCAGGGTTCATTTTCTTCGTCTCTGCCTCTCTCTGCCACGCACATTTCCGTCATCCTCTGTGGGTGAGCCCTAGGGTAGAAATATGAGTAAAATTATTTCCTTAATCATTCACAGAAATTATACCACGGTATTCCATGTAACATGTTCACAGTAAAGTCTCTGGCTTTTATGAAAGACATGATTTACACGGCGCAGTATGTTTGTCGCTATGTTTTGCGCAAATAGGAGAAGTAAAATTTTAAAGTGCACAAATATTACGGTAGTAGACGAAAAATTACTATACTTATACCTTACTTGATTTTAGAGAATTATACTCATCTATGAAGTATGAATTAATTAAATTGTATTCGTGGTTCTTTGTTTGTTTAACATTACAGTAATATTTGAGTGTACCCATATCCATTGGAGGGCAGGAGAGTTGTGAATACAGGAATTCAATGATACTTGCTACTTCATTTTTTTTTAGTTTGATTACGTTAGTCGCAATTCAATAATATGTCCATGTAACGGGATGTTCTCTCTGCCACGATAAGCAACTTTAGAAGAATTTTCAGTCCGAATGTCTGGAAGCTAGTTGAAAAAATTACTGTTTTCCAAATAACACGTGTCAATTATTCTTTGCTTTCTTGCATAAATACATGCGTTGAACCTAGAGTTCTGGACGGGTCAGATGAAGTACTTTTATTTTTTGGTTTCAGGTTGCTTCGGGTCTGTGACGGTATGGTAGCATGCCTCCGATTTCTTGACAGATTTTTTACAGTAGCCATTCCACAACAGGGAACTTGGTGTATTTCTCCTATGTCATCCCTTTGTAACAAACCAATACCTATTTTTTTCTCTTTAGATGTTGAAACATCGTAAAACGATTAGTTGACTGACTTAAGATATCCAACACCGGTAGAACCAACAAGAATTTTTCCTATTTGAAGTGTGACTGGCTATTATATTTCGATTCCTCTTTTACTCAGGCTAATATAACTTTTTGACGTTTATTGTAGTATCGGAACTGCAAACAATTTCTTTAGTGTCTATCGCATAAATAAAGTATTCTACTTCCTACATCATAGATTGATAAAGATTTCTTTTAAATTTTGTGTCTGTGCATTCGGGAATATTTTTTATATTGATTACTCAAGATCTTTAGAAATTTGCAATTTGTAAAAACCTTCTTTATTTCGTGGAGACAGATGAAATGGACGTAATTGATGTTCATACTTCAAGTTTGTCAGCAATGTGTATATGTTCGTGGAAGAGTTAATGAGAAAGAAGAGTTGAAATAATTTAATACTGCCCTAATTAAAGCTTACATCACTGAAGCGAAAAATAGTCACAATTTGATAACAAATAATGAATGAGAAAATTAAATTACCTGGTACATGGGTTTCATATTCCGTATTTTCGCGGAACTGTTAATGATCACAGATACGTGGAAGAGAATTTACTGAGTATCATTGGCCGTTAGCAGTATTTTTATGTTTCGTTACGTCCTGTCCATAAGTCCGTAGCAAATTGTGGGTGTGATGCTGGCCCTTGTCTTTATTACGTGCTCTTTTCTGCTAGTCTCATTTTCAGTTAATGCCGTTCGCGCTGTGAATGAATCGTAATCCTGTGCACCAGGAACTTTTCATTTTATAGTTACACAGTACATTTTGTGACCTTCAGAATGGCGAATGCAGTGAGTAACAATGAGTACTGATGCCTTTGGGTTTATGTACCTGGAACAGTCACAACGAAGTGCCAGTATGGACATTCGTGGAGTGTGACACAGAGAAGTAAATGTGTTACTCGATCTGCTGGTTTACGCAAATCAACAGCTTGTGAAGGCACTTACGTACATATAAAGTTCGTTCAGTTTTGACACAATCACTTTTTATGACACAATCGTAACCCGATTTTGTCCACAGTGGCCATCATCAGATAATCCTACAGACATTATTTATTACTTAGCAGTGCACAAATTCCCTATGACAAAAACTAACACGTGACCCTCTGAGCATTTGTTACGTTGCACTTCATAGGAAAATCAAGTGTAGGGAGCAAGCTTATCTCTTGCTTATAATCCATTAGACCTTTTACAGTGAAGCTGGAAACACGAGCTTTCAACACAAATTACGTTGAAGAAGGCACCACTACTGTTTATCCGAGGTTCTCGACGTAAACTTACCTTCTGGAACCTGTAATAATGCTATCAGCATATTGCAAGCAATCTTTCGCTTTTTGGAAAATCTGTGTAGCGTGAGAATCATTCTCATGGAAATAGTGATCATGCCGATGGCGCAAAACTGTGATTAGTTATCGTAGCAGCACTGTACAAACACACCTAGCCTCTTGAATTTCTGAGGGAAACTTTATAAAAAATGTACTTTCCAATTTAATTTGCTGGAGAATGACGTGTAAATAAATGCAAGAGATGACTGATTATTGAAAATCCAGAAGATACAAATACTTTTGCAAGCAATACCGTAGGAGCTAACACAAATGTCGCGTTGGACTCTCATCCACTATCAGACAAAGACTTCACCAACGGAATAGCTGTGGAACTAACAAAATACAATAAACAATTGGCGAACCAGGAACTTGTTAGATCAACTTCATTACGAACAAAATCTAGCTTGTAAATAAAATGGAAATCGTAGTAGCAAGTTACAGACATCCGGCAGTTCAGCAGAAATTTTGTAGAACAAAATGGAAATTGTCCCTATTTGTCGTCACCACAAGCTCCAGTCTACTATTCACATTGCTGCAGCTCTCAAAATAAATAAATAAATAAATAAATAAATAAATAAATAAATAAAATAAAATAAAAATTCCTTTCCCATTATGGCTCGGCAAGGTAATAATTATAGGAAAACATTAGCCTGTCTTCTAAAGCAGACGCATGGAGGAATGTTGTACACGATACTCAGCGTAACCTCATGCACAGAAACCCAAAGATGTGTTCACACGTGACTCTCTTTCCTTCTAAATATAATTTAAGGCAGCCAAAATTATTACCATATGTAACATACTAAAGCAAAGTGCGGCCCATCAAACACCAGAACAGAGTCGAAAATAACAGGACGAAGGAAGCTTTGGTCTCTTGGAACATGCGAGCCATAAGGTCAGTGATCGCCCTTTCAATTGTAATTGGCCGAGTCGTCGCTCACCTCAGAAATCTTTGTGGAGACAAATCACAGCATTAGGAACAAAAGCGACTACACGCATAATCGACCAACGGGCGCAGATATTAGGGCAAAGATTGCTGGTGAGAAACTAACATGTAAAACATTACCCATGTAAGTTGGAAAATCACGTTTTAACTTAACGTAAGAATATTTTCCGTGAATGTGTCGATGGACTGAAACGCATTACGTGTCTGGCCTAAGCAGAACCTATGCCAATTACTCGAAAAAATCATGCTGTTGGCCAAGAGCATTTGTATAGATACAGATGATTACTTACAGTTACATGAAACTGAGGAAGGGAGAATCTATGGATCTAGAAATTATTTTTTATGTCACAATTATTCACTACCTGAAACTAGGAGTCTAAATATTGGACGTATGTCATAAATGTGATTAGAGTTCCTTTTAATGTGAACATTAGCATTATGCAGCTCTATTCTACTTACACAAAATCAAATTCTGTGACTAGTCCAATCTAGACTCGAAAATATCTCGTTATTTTTCATGGTGACTCTGTTATAAAGATCTCGGGCTTTCTGCCGAGTGAGTTCGTGGGAATGGCAAGATATTTTGATGAATGTTAGTCCAATCATTGTAATTGCCATTTAGATTTGCATGTTGCAAAGATAAAAAAAAATCTTGAATGTGTGAGCACAGGAAAAGGAGTAATTAACTAGAGCTGTGATTGGTTTATCGAAATGAAGTGATATGTTTATTACTTTTGACACATCGCTGACATGATTAGTAAAGCGTTAGAAGCAAGACAAAAACTACATACTTGAAAACTATTATCGCAGCCGGCATCTACAAAATACTTACACTCTTTCGGATGGCGTTGAAATGCAGATCTGTAGCCTCAAGTGCGTTACGGGGCTAATATCGAGTATCGGCAAAACCTGGAAAGGACGTGGGAAATTGTGCAGTTGTCAGACTGATTGCGGTGTTTACTGGACACCGACTAATTTAGTTTCACACGTGGTTTGTCCCCGCAATTAAGTTACAAATTCGAATAACGGACCAGAATATGCGATTTAGCAACATGTTTTCCATCCATTAAGTCGTTCTTCGCTTTCAGTATCATATCCACTATGCAGTTATTCATCAATTTTTATTAACATTTTAAATTTCTTGTTCATAGAATTATAGTTGTATATTAAATTGTTTAATTAATAGTTTTTCTTATTAAGTCTGCATTGCAACTGGATGTTCAAAGTTAAATATTATACGAATGGAAACATTCGTGATTCTTGGACAAGTTATTATTTATTTTTTACTATTTCACTTAGTGATGTCAACAAGAAATGAGGCCTAGCGAAGGCTTCTAGGCTACTAGTTGAAACATTGCTTCCAAAATAGTACTATACAGCTCTGGCAAATACTTTAAGCTGTCTTTTACTGAGCAGCATAAACATGAAACAAACTTAAAGAGACGATCCAAATGCCAGCGCGTGATGTACTCCCGTCTCATAGCAACAAGGATGGTGTTCGTTATAGCTCCTGAAGTGCGGTTTTCGTTATTTGAATTCATATCTGTGCTTTGTGACTGTCACACTAACACGTGGCTTCTCGGGTCTCAATTACAAGATCACATTGTTTTAAGAAAAGCAATTTCAAGATGTAACTGCAAGGGTAAAACGGCAGAGAGGGAGAGTACGAATAAGAAGCTTGCGTTTTTGCCTGTCTGTGATTCAGTGACGGGGAACGTCAGGCGACTACTGAATAAACATAACATCAAATCAGTATTCGGACTTTCCGCCAAAGTACACCAGCTCATGAAACTTGTGAGAGACTATGTAGGCATCAGAATTCCCCGCATTCACAGGATAACGGGTGAATGCGGCTGCGTCACGTGGTATAGACTGTGCGCACAATAGAACAAACGTATTGAAAACGAGAGGAGCTTGTTCCAGAAAAATCGGCGGTATCTGAATGTGCTCCAAAATAACTGGCGTAAAATTGCATAAGACGACACTTCTATCATCACATGGACTAACGTTTTATGGGATAGCGTAATAAACGTAGTGACCGAGGTCCAAATATCTCATCGTGGATACCGACCACGGTGAGTTAAAACGAGTGCAGAAGACACTGGACGAAAGTATTGCTTCATAGGGCGGCGGACTGAATACCACTGACGTCACGAGACCAGCATCCCGGAAAACATCACATTTTCATTGATTACCTTTATTCTATGAACCCCGTCTCCTGGTACCTAAAGCGGGCTAAAACAATGTTATAACTATACAGTATCAGAGTATTTAATCTGTTTCTTTATATAGTGATTTGTATCATATAATTATATCTTTATCTATTGCTTTTATGCACTACAGTAGCCAGATTTCTGGCCTCCAGTACTCGCTAGTAGCATTACATCCTATACTACGTTATCCAGAGAACACACACGAACAACTTAAAGTTCCTGACAAACAATTACAAACATACAATGTTAGCATCCATTGCTGTCATTATAAACACACTGGAAACTGACGTGCTGGTGATAACAACAGCAGTCGGACCTGACCATCATACAACGGCTCCATGCTGCCGGTCGACAAGTAACTAACATAAAATTTACTATAATTCTCATTCTTTTTCACACAATTTCATAGCCTTGCATAATCATCCTGAACTTTCTTAGTAAGATTGTATGCTACCATACTAGCTGCACTCCATTTACCATTAACTATTTCATTATTTTTCTGCCTATTAATGCTTGATTTCTCTCAGAGGTCACAAATGGCTGCTTCTTTCAGGGGCACAACATTCACATCTTTTGTATTCGACATAAATACGAAGAGCAGGGACTGTGCTTAGTAAGGAAGTACAAAACTTCACGTGTCAACTGGAAATATTGTAATTTGTGTTGCTCATGAACGCTAAGGAAAAACTTTGTACGTTGCGTGAGCTGCCTGAGAGGTTTTCCAATGCTTGCTCCAAGTGTATAATATGGTCGGCCTATTCTGAACTGCGTACCAACTGTGTGCCTGACTACCTCAACTCACTCTCTAATTTCGTTGAATTCCCCTTCTTAAACCAATGACTTGTAACTTCTATCCAAATTATCAAGTGCTGAGGACATAGTAGGAGTTGTCTGATAACGTGACAGAAGAAGAAGCAGGATTCGATGTGGAAGAGATAGGGGATCGAGTATTAGACTAAAAATTTGAAAGAGATTTGGAAGACTTGAGACCAGATCTTGCAGAAGGAACAAATAACATTAAACCGTTTTTTTTTAGTGACTGGGGGAAGTGGCCACCTAACGAATAGTCTATTCAAGGTAGTGTGCGGGATCTATGAGACTGCCGGCATACCATCAGACTTTCTGAAAAATATCGTTCACACAATTCCGAAGATATCAAGTGTAGATAAGTGCAACAGGTATCGCTGCTCAGATTGATAGCTCATACATCCAAGATTTTGACAAGAATAATATACAGAAGAACATAAATGAAAACGGGGGATCTGTGGGATGACGATCTGCTTGGCTTCAGGTAACGTAGTTCCACCAGGGAGTCAGGTCTGACGTTGCACTTGATAATGAAAGGAAGACAGAAGAAAAATCACGAAACATTCACAGGATTTGTCGACCTGGGAAAAGCGTTCGACATTTTAAAAAGGTTCAAGATGCTCGAACTTGTGAGATAAATAGGGGTAAGCCATATGGAAAGGCTGTTAAAATGCAATATGTACAAGAACCAAGAGGTAACAATAAGGCCGGAAGACGTAGAACGAAATGCTTGAATTAAAAAGGATGTTGTTGTTGTTGTGGTCTTCAGTCCTGAGACTGGTTTGATGCAGCTCTCCATGCTACTCTATCCTGTGCAAGCTTCTTCATCTCCCAATACCTACTGCAAACTACATCCTTCTGAATGTGCTTAGTGTATTCATCTCTTGGTCTCCCTCTACGATTTTTACCCTCCACGCTGCCCTCCAATGCTAAATTTGTGATCCATTGATGCCTCAAAATATGTCCTACCAATCGATCCCTTCTTCTAGTCAAGTTGTGCCACAAACTTCTCTTCTCCCCAATCCTATTCAATACCTCCTCATTAGTTACGTGATCTACCCACCTTATCTTCAGCATTCTTCTGTAGCACCACATTTGGAAAGCTTCTATTAGTATCTTGTCCACACTAGTTATCGTACATGTTTCACTTCCATACATGGCTACACTCCATACAAATACTTTCAGAAACGACTTCCTGACACTTAAATCTATACTCGATGTTAACAAATTTCTCTTCTTCAGAAACGATTTCCTTGCCATTGCCAGTCTACATTTTATATCCTCTCTACTTCGACCATCATGAGTTATTTTAGCAAAACTCCTTTACTACTTTAAGTGTCTCATTTCCTAATCTAATACCCTCAGCATCACCCGATTTAATTGGACTACATTCCATTATCCTCGTTTTGCTCTTGTTGATGTTCATCTTATATCCTCCTTTCAAGACACTGTCCATTCCGTTCAACTGCTCTTCCAAGTCCTTTGCTGTCTCTGACAGAATTACAATGTCATCGGCGAACCTCAAAGTTTTTACTTCTTCTCCATGAATTTTAATGCCTACTCCGAATTTTTCTTTTGTTTCCTTTACTGCTTGCTCAATATACAGATTGAATAACATCGGGGAGAGGCTACAACCCTGTCTCACTCCTTTCCCAACCACTGCTTCCATTTCATGCCCCTCGACTCTTACAACTGCCATCTGGTTTCTGTACAAATTGTAAATAGCCTTTTGCTCCCTGTATTTTACCCCTGCCACCTTCAGAATTTGAAAGAGAGTATTCCAGTTAACATTGTCAAAAGCTTTCTCTAAGTCTACAAATGCTAGAAACGTAGGTTTGCCTTTTCTTAATCTTTCTTCTAAGATAAGTCGTAAGGTTACTATTGCCTCACGTGTTCCAACATTTCTATGGAATCCAAACTGATCTTCCCCGAGGTCCGCTTCTACCAGTTTTTCCCTTCGTCTGTAAAGAATTCGCGTTAGTATTTTGCAGCTTGTGACTTATTAAACTGATAGTTCGGTAATTTTCACATCTTTCAACACCTTCTTTCTTTGGGATTGGAATTATTATATTCTTCTTGAAGTCTGAGGGTATTTCGCCTGTCTCATACATCTTGCTCACCAGATGGTAGAGTTTTGTCATGACTGGCTCTCCCAAGGCCATCAGTAGTTCTAATGGAATGTTATCTACTCCCGGGGCCTTATTTCGACTCAGGTCTTTCAGTGCTCTGTCAAACTCTTCACGCAGTATCTTATCTCCCGTTTCGTCTTCATCTACATCTTCTTCCATTTACATAATATTGTCCTCAAGTACTTCGCCCTTGTATAAACCCTCTATATACTCCTTCCACCTTTCTGCCTTCCCTTCTTTGCTTAGGTTCAAAAAAATGGTTCAAATGGCTCTGAGCACTATGGGACTTAACTGCTACGGTCATCAGCCCCTAGAACTTAGAACTACTTAAACCTAACTAACCTAAGGACAGCACACAACACCCAGCCATCACGAGGCAGAGCAAATCCCTGACCTCGCCGGGAATCGAACCCAGGAACCCGGGCGTGGGAAGCGAGAACACTACCGCACGACCACGAGATGCGGGCCCTTCTTTGCTTAGAACTGGGTTGCCATCTGAGCTCTTGATATTCATACAAGTGGTTCTCTTCTCTCCAAAGCTCTCTTTAATTTTCCTGTAGGCAGTATCTATCTTACCCCTAGTGAGACAAGCCTCTACATCCTTACATTTTTCCTCTAGCCATCCCTGCTTAGCCATTTTGCACTTCCTGTCGATTTCATTTTTGAGACGTTTGTTTTCCTTTTTGCTTGCTTCATTTACTGCATTTTTATATTTTCTCCTTTCATCAATTAAATTCAATATTTCTTCTGTTACCCAAGGATTACTATTAGCCCTCGTCTTTTTACCTACTTGATCCTCTGCTGCCTTCACTACTTCATCCCTCAGAGCTACCCATTCTTCTTCTACTGTATTTCTTTCCCCCATTCCTGTCAATTGTTCCCTTATGCTCTCCCTGAAACTCTCTACAACCTCTCGTTCTTTCAGTTTATCCAGGTCCCATCTCCTTAAATTCCCACCTTTTTGCAGTTTCTTCAGTTTCAATCTGCAGATCATAACCAATAGATTGTGGTCAGAATCCACATCTGCCCCTGGAAATGTCTTACAATTTAAAACCTGGTTCCTAAATCTCTGTCTTACCATTATATAATCTATCTGATTCCTTTTAGTATCTCCAGGATTCTTCCAGGTATACAACCTTCTTTTATGATTCTTGAACCAAGTGTTAGCTATGATTAGGTTATGCTCTGTGCAAAATTCTACAAGGCGGCTTCCTCTTTCATTTCTTCCCCCCAATCCATATTCACCTATTATGTTTCCTTCTCTCCCTTTTCCTACTGACGAATTCCAGTCACCCATGACTATTAAATTTTCGTCTCCCTTCACTACCTCAATAATTTCTTTTATCTCGTCATACATTTCATCAATTTCTTCATCATCTGCAGAGCTAGTTGGCATATAAACTTGTACTATTGTAGTAGGCATGGGCTTTGTGTCTATCTTGGCCACAATAATGCGTTCACTATGCTATTTGTAGTAGCTAACCCGCACTCCTATTTTTTTATTCATTATTAAACCTACTCCTGCATTACCCCTATTTGATTTTGTATTTATAACCCTGTAATCACCTGACCAAAAGTCTTGTTCCTCCTGCCACCGAACTTCACTAATTCCCTCTATATCTAACTTTAACCTATCCATTTCCCTTTTTAAATTTTCTAACCTACCTGCCCGATTAAGGACTCTGACATTCCACGCTCCGATCCGTAAAACGCCAGTTTTCTTTCTCCTGATAACGACGTCCTCTTGAGTAGTACCCGCCCGGAGATTCGAATGGGGGACTATTTTACCTCCGGAATATTTTACCCAAGAGGACGCCATCATCATTTTATCATACAGTAAAGCTCCATGTCCTCGGGAAAAATTACGGCTGTAGTTTCCCCTTGCTTTCAGCCGTTCGCAGTACCAGCACAGCAAGGCCGTTTTGGTTTATGTTACAAGGCCAGATCAGTCAATCATCCAGACTGTTGCCCCTGCAACTACTGAAAAGGCTGCTGCCCCTCTTCAGGAACCACATGTTTGTCTGGCCTCTCAACAGATACCCCTCCGTTGTGGTTGCACCTACGGTACGGCTCTGAACACTATGGGACATCTGAGGTCATGAGTCCCCTAGAACTTAGAACTACTTAAACCGAACTAACCTAAGGAGATCACACACATCCATGCTCGAGGTAGGATTCGAACCTGCGACCGTAGCGGTCGCGCAGTTCCAGACCGAAGCGCCTAGAACCGCTCGGCCACACTAGCCAGCTGTAAGACAGGTATGCAGTGTTTCACCCCTACTGTTCAATACATATATCGAAGAAGCAATGACGGAAAAGAAGTATGTTACAAGAACAGGATCAGAATTCTGAATTCTGGGTGAAAAGATATGAATCAGAAGATTCGCTGATGATATTGCTGACCTCAATGAAAGTGAAGAAGGGTTACAGGGTCTAATGGGTACATCATATGGATCGAGGTTACAACGAAGAACGATGAAAGTAATAAGAAGTAACAGAAATGAGAATAGCGAGGAGCTGAACATCAAGATTGGTGATAACGAGGTACGAAGTTTAGGAATTCCGCTACCTTGGAAACAAAATAACCCGAAACAAAGGAAGAACGACATAAAAAGCAGACACCCACGAGCCAGGAAGGCATACATGGTCAAAAGAAGAATCAAACGCTGCCCTTAGTTTGGGGGAGAAATTTCTGAGAATGTATGTATGGAGCACAGCACTGTATGATAGTGAATCACGGACTGCAGGAAAACTGGATTGATTGTAACAGTGTGTGTACACTGCCTCAGCATGAACTCACCGACAGAATCAAACATTAATTTCAGTGACAAATTTTCCATGTAACACAGATGACCAAAATATTTCATGAATAGTTTAAAATATAGAATCAAATTCTGCGATGAAAAATATCAACATGGGCGAGTATTTTGCTCTGTAGTTAATACCCGTAAGTTGATTTGATCTATCGATAAAGAAACAACTACGTTAAATTTAAAGAAGCCTTAATAGTATTAAATACATTTTGGTGAAGGAATTCGTATGATATAGAAGTGACGATGAAACAGAGATTTGCTGATGACAAAACCCTTACGTTCGAATAGAAGGATACAGTGTTAAAAGTAAGCAAAATTAAAATGAAATTGATGAGTGCAGACATCCTAAAATCACACAAAATAATAAAATAAACCACAGCAACCCACAGGAGAAGTAATGGAATAATTCTTATTTTTAGGTAGTATGGTCAAAGTAAAGCTTATGGCAGTAGTATACTGGTACACGTGAATAAGGTTAGCTTTTGGCAAAGAGCTCTACTCGTGTGCAAAGCTGATTTGTAAAGAAGGACAGTACAGTTTGAAACTGAAATATGAATCGAGGAAAATCCTGCAATGAAGTGATGCCATAGAAAATAAACAAAAAAGAAACCAAAATTAGCAAAACGGATATGTGTACCGACTGGTACAATCGCCGTTGTCCTTTTGCCCATAAGGAAACGATCAGAAGAGTTAGAAACCAAAAATCTATGATGAAAGAAAGAGGTCAGATCTTTCCATACTGTGTATCTTACAACAGGTTTCTTACTCAGTCATCTTGTGGTGCCCATCTAATGCCCATAAAGTCCAGTGCACAGATAAAAAATCCATACAGCACTTGACAAAGCTCATATTATGTGGTTTGTGCGTTACATAGTCATGAATCCAAGACATTTACAGCAAACCTTGTAATGACTAATCAGAACTGTAGATGGGTCTAGTGAATTATTCTTCAGAAATGATTAATATGAAATTTCACACGTGAATGTTTTTATGTTTCCTTTATAAAATACCAGTGTTTGCCAAGAAGTCTATTTTTCAACGTATTCTCTCAACGCAGGATATTTTTTATGCACGGAATCAACCTCCGATGGAGTGTATTCGAAGTCACTTACAGTGCACACTGTACAAAATCTTAAGCTTTGACAGTACTAGCTCACACATCTCGAGTCAAAAAGGCATATTTTAAAGAAAAGTTATGAAGTTGAGACGAGACGACACAGGAATGAGTCTAGCTCTCTGAAACTGGAATAATTGTAACTCCCTCGTCGTGAGCCACGACGAACGAACTACGCTCCAATATAGTAAGCTTCGAATACTTCTAAATTCAGAACTTTTTCATGCAGTAGTGGCAGCGTAAGCTGAAAAATAAAACCACCCACTATTAGCTCGCAGTGCTTCAGGTTGGCTATGTCTCATGGCAGTCCAACTTCAACAATTATACCGCTAAACTGGCCTGCGGTTTCCATGATGCAAGCAGCCAGTCATTTTTCACGTAGCGACAACAGGTAGTATAGTCATGCAACATTAAATTCAAGTAACCTGCCGAAATAGGATTTTCAGGTACAAAACAGTACTCTTAAGATTCGTGACCGTACAGATACTATGTGATCAAAAGCATCCGGGCACCTGGCTGAAAATGACTTATAAGTCCGTAGTGCGCTCCGTCCGTAATGCTGATATTCAGTATGGTGTTGACCCACCATTAGCCATGATGACAGCTTCCATTCTCGCAGGCATACGTTCAGTTAGGTGCTAGTAGGTTTCTTGGGGAATGGCAGCCCATTCTTCATGGAGTGCTGTTCTGAGGAAAGGTATCGATGTCGGTCGAATAGGCCTTGCACGAAGTCAGCGTTCCAAAACATCCCAAAAGAGTTCTATAGGATTCAGGTCAAGACTCTGTGCAGACCAGTCTATTACAGGGATTTTATTGTCGTGTAATCACTCCGCGACAGGCCGTGCATTATGAACAGGTGCTCGATCGTGTTGAAAGATGCAGTCGCCATCACCGAATTGCTCTTCAACAGTGGGAAGCAAGAAGGTGCTTAAAATGTCAGTGCTGTGATAATGCCATGCAAAACAACAAGGAGTGCATGCCCCCTCCATGAAAAACACGACCACACCATAACACCATCGCTTCCGAATTTTACTTTTGGCAGTGCACACGCTGGCAGATGTTCACCGGGCATTCGCCATACCTAGACCCTGCCATAGGATCGCCACATTGTGTACCGTGATTCGTCACTCCACACAACGATTTTCCACTGTCCAACAGTCCAATGTTTACGCTCTTGCACCAAGCGAGGCATCATTTGGCATTTACCGGCGTGATGTGTGGCTCATGAGCAGCCGGTCGACCGTAAAATCCATGTTCTCTCACCTCCCGCCTGTCATACTACATACAATGGATCCTGATGCAGTTTTGAAATCATGTGTGATGGTTTTGATAGGTGTCTGCCTATTAAACATTACGACCCTCTTCAGCTGGTCGCTGTCAGTCAACAGACGAGGTCGGCCTGTACGCTTTTGAGCTGTACGTGTCCCTTCACGTTTCCACTTAACTTTCACATCGGAAACAGTGGGTCTAGGGATGTTTAGGAATGTGGAAATCTCGCGTACAGGCGTATGACACAAGTGACACCCAATCACCTGACCACGTTCGAAGTCCGTGAGCTTGGATGGCATGTACAGGTACAGCTGCCCATGCAGCTTCAACACGATACCACAGCGCCCCATTCTGTATCATCGCGAAATACTCACGGTTGCCGAACTACCGAAACGGCTATCGAATCCGAACATAGTTACTAGATTATGCTCGAAGTAACGATCCGTTAAACTTTACGGCAGCATGGCGGAGCGTTCCTATATACACTACTGGCCATTACAATTGGTACACCAAGAAGAAATGCAGATGATAAACGGGTATTCATTGAACAAATATATTAAACTAGAACCGACAAGTGATTATATTTTCACGAAATTTGAGTGCATAGATCCTGAGAAATCAGTACCCAGAACAACTACCTCTGGCCGTAACAACGGCCTTGATACGCCTGGGCATTGAGTCAAACAGAGCTTGGATGGCATGTACAGGTACAGCTGCCCATGCAGCTTCAACACGATACCTCAGTTCATCAAGAGTAGTGACTGTCGTATTGTGACGAGGCAGTTGCTCGGCCACCATTGACCAGTCGTTCAATTGGTGAGAGATCTGGAGTACACCATCGCAGGCGCTCCTATCAAGGGTAACCGCAGCTATGGTCTCGAGTTGATAGTCCATGCTGCTGCAAACGTCTCGAACTGTTCGTGCAGATGGATGTTGTCTTGCAAACGTCCCCATCTGTTGTCTCAGGGATCGAGACGTGGCTGCACGATCCGTTGCCGCCATGAGGATAAGATACCTGTCTTCTCGACTGCTAGTGATACGAGGCCGTTGGGACGCAGCAAGGCGTTGCGTATTACCCTCCTGAACCCACCGATTCCATATTCTGCCAACAGTCATTGGATCTCGACCAACGCGAGCAGCAATGTCGCGATACGTTAAACTGCAATCGCGATAGGCTACAATCCGACCTTTATCAAAGTCGGAAACGTGATGGTACCCATTTCTCCGCCTTACACGAGGTATCACAACAACGTATCACCAGGCAACGCCGGTCAACTGCTGTTTGTGTATGAGAAATCGGTTGAAAACTTTCCTCATGTCAGCACGTTGTAGGTGTCGCCACCGGCGCCAACCTTGTGTGAACGCCCTGAAAAGCTAATCATTTGCATATCACAGAATCTTCTTCCTGTCGGTTAAATTTCGTGTCTGTAGCACGTCATCTTCCTGGTGTAACAATTGTAATGGCCAGTACTGTATAAAGGCAGCTGATGGACCTTCCAAGAACACACTGCAGTGGGGCCCGGAGCGACGATACTCAGGGGTTTTTTTAGCTGGTCGGCATCTCACACTAGTGTGCCTAAGGCTGAAAAAAGTAATTGTCGTGCCATCTTGCTGGGTGGTCAACCGGCTAGCTGTCGCTTGTTGGGCCATAGAACTGGCCGCTTTCTTTTTGCCGCAGAGGTTTGCTAACATGACGCAGCTCTGGACGTTAGAACAACGGGCTCCTGTACTATTGCGCGCTTCAACACAAAGGAGGCGCTCCTTTTGAACTTAAATCATTTTAACGACTGCCAGAACATTGAAAAATTTAGTGATTCCTATCAAATGACGGCAACCGTAATCTGTTTACAGATGTCGGTTCCTCTGTTTGTAGGGAATTATTATTATAAGGATCACCTTTCTATAATTACTTATATGCTTTAATACACGGTTGAATTTTTAGATAGAACGAAATAAAATTTATATGCAAATTATGAAGAGAGCATCGGTTTGTTCCACATCAGGTTCGGAATCTGTCACCTGATACGATGTGTTATTGCGTGCCCACGATTCAGTGTTGGTCGCACAGTGAGCTGTAGCGACAGTTGATGTGTGTCGCGACAGACACACATTTTGTCTGGTCTGGATGTACCATTCACTGAGCAGATATTTGTTTTCGTTTCTTTAACAAAATAGAAATGTAGAATCATTTGATTTAATCCAGAAAGATAACAATGTACGGCGTCGAGATTTCTAAAATTGTATTCCCTACTTGAAGCACATTTCGGGGAACGTTGGACAGCAGTGTCATTGAATTTAATCTAGGAACGTAATACAAGGCGTAAGATTTCCAAAATATTATTCCCTCCCTGAAAGACGTTCCGAGGAAAGGATGTGGGATTTAACTGAGGATCCACGTTACGAAAAGACAGAAAAAGAACACATACTCGTACAATAAATGGAATGGCCTTATTGGTGTGTCCGCGGTGGACGTGCCCCGCTGAGGAGCGGGTCCTCCGCGGCGCGGCGCCACTATCGACCCGGCCTGGTCGGCAGTCTTTTGTTGTCATCCGAGCAGCCAGCGGTGCGGTTATCTGGAGCCGCGTCTACCGACTGCCGCCGCCGCCGCCGCCGCCGCCGCCTTATCGCGAGACGTCGCCGTCCGTCGCCGCCACTGCCGCCACCACCGCCGCAGTTACCATCAAGGCGTCTCCAGACAAATAGTCCGATGTCCCACTTCGATGCAGACGCGGCTCATTCGTGGAAGCGTCTCCAGCAGTTTTGTTGCCGTGGTACATTAGAAAGGATATAACAGTAACGCAGGACGGACCGGTTCCTCATCATCAGTGTTCATAAGATCGATTAATGTATCTAGAGAAGACTAGCACGACAAGGCTCTCTTACAAGGGTAGTCATAAAGTTTTAACAACCGAAAAAATTGTTACGTAACTAATATTTGTTATTTTGCAGAGGTATGTAAGTAGTCCTGGTAAACACTGAAATCTCGGCGGCACACTACTATTTCGGCCACGATGGAACTGCGGTTGCCTTCTTTGTTCGTCCTTGAAACACGAGATGAAATTAAAGTTAATAAATACAATAGTGACTAACGAAAACGCATCTCGCTGTGAATAGTTTCAAGACAATTGCTCTTATGCTAATAAGTATTTCAGTCTGTCCTCGTGCGATATCACGATAAAAACTCATGTTAAGCCGCCCCAACAACCCTCACTTCCATGTGCAACTCTACTGTAGACGACTAATACTGTAGATCGTTACTACAGCAGCCAAAACAAAACTACGCAGACCACTTGGGAAGTGAACATCCTGCAGTAAATCGTTTCCAGTAGTGCCATTTCCACCGAGATGACTTCTCTAGCACACTGGGTTGGCCTGACAGCTCAAACGTTTCCACTGCTGACGAAAAGGAATTAGCGTATCATCGTAGTATTAATTCCACGTCCCCCATGCAAATTAAGATTTCCTTCAATAAAAAATGGCTCTGAGCACTATGAGACTTAACTGCTGAGGTCATCAGTCCCCTAGAACTTAGAACTACTTAAACCTGACTAACCAAAGGATGACACACATCCATGCCCCAGGCAGGATTCGAACCTGTGACCGTAGCGGTCGAGCGGTTCCAGATTGTGGTGCCTAGAACCGCGCGGCTACTCCTGCCGGCTTCCTTCAATAGATCCAAGCAAATGACAGGACGGTTCTTTTGAACAGGGCCAGGCCGATTTCGATCTCAATCTTTTCACAATCCGAGCTTGCTCTCCGTCTCTGATGACTGCAATTTCGATGGGACGTTAAACTCTAATCTTCTTTCCTTCATCCGTGTTTTCAACGGACTGCGCCATTCCGTTTTGGCTCGTCTTGCGGCACGACTCGGTAACCTGAAGTGCGTCATCTGTCTGGAAAAGCTGTGTAGATAACACATTCGTAGTATGTCGCATTAAGCAGATTTTTCACTGGTCGAGCGACGTGAGGAGCTGCCCTACCTTGCATGAAAATAGTGGTTTCCATACAGTCCGCTCTTCCAAAGCAGGGATTTTATATCCTAACTGTTTATTGACCATGTTTCACTTCCATACATAGCTACACTCCAAATACCTTCTGTAGCGTATATAAGAATTGTGTTTCATAACTGTGTATTATTTATGGTTGTTCAAAGGTGAGATCTGGCAGAAAAATACGTAAAGACGAATTACAGGTTAAGTGAACATTTTAGAGACTTTGACATATTAAGCAACAATATTCTGAAGTGGCAGCAGTCGAACAACGAGGCCGATGACCATCTGAGTTTGTGCTGCAGTAGTCAGCACTTGGACAGATCAACGACTGAGCAATGGGCAATGCTTTCAAGGAGAACAACGACCAGAGCAGCTATCACATCTGCGGTCAACGGTCCAGGAACTGGCATCATACTGAACTCATGTGCATGACGTATCTCGCGATGTGGAGGAGGACGACAGGGCTTTGAGCACTATGGGACTTAACTTCTAAGGTCATCAGTCCCCTAGAACTTAGAACTACTTAAACCTAACTAACCCAAGGACATCACACACATCCATGCCCGAGGCAGGATTCGAATCTGCGACCGTAGCGGTCGCGCGGTTCCAGACTGTAGCACCTTTAACCGCTTGGCCACCACGGCCGGCGAGGACGACAGGGCAATGCGTAGAGATAAAACAAGGAAAGCCAGCACTTGTGACGCCATTGGTCACGTTTCTGCTCAATGTGAGAAGCATAGATCAACGACCGAAGAGTCAGTTGCCGCCTTAGAAAAGTCGCGACATTGGCGAAAACACCTAATAAATACTTCCGACAAACGGGCACGAGTTGGTCCTTTGAGGGGAGCAAGAAGAGCCGAAGAAACGTCTCCTGGACTGATGCACCAATGGTTAATCAGCGGACGTCATGCTTCGCTGCAACGACGTAGCCGCTATGTTGCTCGACAGAAGATGTTACCGCGCCAATAGGTCAACGCAGAAGATGCCATTCCATATGTTACTAGAAAAAAGATCGTGTGGTTCTTACTCAGGTGGCTGGTGAGGAAGAAGGGACTGCGGCCTCACCAAATGGGTCACATGTGAACCTAAATGTTGATGAACTCTGCCAGAAGACGCCGAACCTGAGGGTCACTGGTTCGATTTCAGGACGGAGCACTCAGCACTACCCCGTAACCACTTGTTAATAACGCAACGAGCGACTTCACAAGGAAAAAAACGAGTCGCCGCCGCAGTGGATGACGGGTACGGTACTGAATGGAAGAACACCCCGTCTGGCGCTCCGCTGCAACACGAGCCTTCACTGGAATCTGTACGCTACGACTCCGCGTCGCACCACTGCCTCGAGCAATGGAGCAAGTTAAAACACATTGTGTTACTCTGTTTGTTTAAACGGGACTGATATTGGAACCACGATTTTGCACTCACACCTCACCCACTGAGCCAAGGAAAAAACCCATTCCGCGGTCCAGAAAGTGTCGCTTTCCCTCCCGCCATCTCTGACAAACAATGACTTTTGCTTCCATGTGTCACTGCTGCTCAATATGTAGTTTTACGATACCCCGACTCGTTACACTTCAGAAACAGTTCCTACCACTTAAATCTCCACTACTGGCCATTAAAATTGCTACACCAAGAAGAAATGCAGATGATAAACGGGTACTCATTGGACAAATATATTATATTAGAACTGACATGTGATTACATTTTCGCCGGCCGCGGTGGTCTAGCGGTTCTAGGCGCTCAGTCCGGAGCCGCGCGACTGCTACGGTCGCAGGTTCGAATCCTGCCTCGGGCATGGATGTGTGTGATGTCCTTAGGTTAGTTAGGTTTAGGTAGTTCTAAGTTCTAGGGGACTGATGACCACAGATGTTAAGTCCCATAGTGCTCAGAGCCATTTTTTTGATTACATTTTCACGCAATTTGGGTGCATAGATCCTGAGAAATCAGTACCCAGAACAACCGCTTCTGGCCGTAATAACGGCCTTGATACGCCTGGGCATTGAGTCAAACAGAGATTGGATGGCGTGTACAGGTACAGCTGCCCATGCAGCTTCAACACGATACCACAGTTCATCAAGAGTAGTGACCAGCGTATTGTGACGAGCCAGTTGCTCGGCCACCATTGACCAGACGTTTCCAACTGATGAGAGATCTGGAGAATGAGCTGGCCAGGGCAGCAGTCGAACATTTTCTGTATCCAGAAAGGCCCGTACAGGACCTGCAACATGCTATCGTTCATTATCCTGCTGAAATGTAGGGTTCCGCAGGGATCGAATGAAGGTAGAGCCACGGGTCGCAACACATCTGAAATGTAACGTCCACTGTTCAAAGTGCCGTCAATGGGGACAAGAGGTGACCCAGACGTGTAACCAATGGCACCCCATACCGTCACGCTGGGTGGTACGCCAGTATGGCGATGACGAATACACGCTTCCAATGTGCGTTCACCGCGATGTCGCCAAAACCGGATGCGACCATCGTGATGCAGAACCTGGATTCATCCGAAAAAATTATGTTTTCCCATTCGTGCACCCAGGTTCGTCGTTGAGTACACCCTCGCAGGCACTCTTGTCTGTGATGCAGTGTCAAGGGTAACCGCAGACATGGTCTCCGAGCTGATAGTCCATGCTGCTGCAAACATCGTCGAACTGTTCGTGCAGATGTTCGTTGCGTTGCAAACGTCCCCATCTGTTGACTCAGGGATCGAGACGTGGCTGCACGATCCGTTACAGCCATGCGGATAAGATGCCTGTCATCTCGACTGCTAGTGATACGAGGCTGTTGGGATCCAGCACGGCGTTCCGTATTACCCTCCTGAACCCACCGATTCGATATTCTCTAACAGTCATTGGATCTCGACCAACGCGAGCTGCAATGTCGCGATACGATAAACCGCAATCGTGATAGGCTACAATCCGACCTTTATCAAAGTCGGAAACGTGATGGTACGCATTTCTCCTCCTTACACGAGGCATCACAACAACGTTTCACCAGGCAACGCCGGTCAACTGCTGTTTGTGTATGAGAAATAGGTTGGAAAATTTCCTCAAGTCAGCACGTTGTAGGTGTCGCCACCGGCGCCAACCTCGTGAGAATGCTCTGAAAAGCTAATCATTTGCATATCACAGCATCATCTTCCTGTCGGTTAAATTTCGCGTCTGTAGCACGTCATATTCGTGTTGTAGCAATTTTAATGTCCAGTAGTGTATATTCGATGTTAACAAATATCTCCTCTTCAGAAACACATTTCTTGCCTTTGTCAGTTCACATTTTATATCCTCCCTACTTCATTCATCATTAGTTATTTTGTTGCCCAAATAGCAAAAATCGTCTACTATTTTCAAGTGTCTCGTTTCTCAGTCTGACTCTGTGGGTATCAGTTGATTAAACTTGGCTAATTGGCATTATCCTTACTTTTGCTTTTGTTGATCTTCATCTTATATCCTGCTTTCAAGACAGTGTCCATTCCATTCAACTGCCCTTCCAAGTTCTTTTACTGTCTCTGACAGAATTACAGTGTCATCAACAAATCCCAAAGCTTTTATTTCTTCTCCCTGAACTTCAATTCCTACTCCAAATTTTTCTTTGGTTTCCTTTACTGCTTGTTCAGTGTACTTATTGAATAACATCGGGGATAGGCTACAACCCTGTCTCACTACCTTTTCAATCACTGCCTTCCTTTCATGCCCCTCGACTCCTGTAACTGCCGTCTGGTTTCTGTACAACTTGTAAATAGCCTTTCGCTCCCAGTATTTTTCCCCTGCTACCTTCAGAATTTCAATGGTAGTTCAAATGGTTCAAATGGCTCTGAGCACTATGGGACTCAACTGCTGAGGTCATTAGTCCCCTAGAACTTAGAACTAGTTAAACGTAACTAACCTAAGGACATCACAAACATCCATGCCCGAGGCAGGATTCGAACCTGCGACCGTAGCGGTCTTGCGGTTCCAGACTGCAGCGCCTTTAACCGCACGGCCATTTCGGCCGGCTCAATGGTAGTATTCCAGTCAACATTTTCAAGAGCTTTCTCTAAGTCTACAAAAGCTGTAAACGTAGGTTTGCCTTTCCTTAACGTATATTCTAAAATAAGTCGTACGGTCGTTATTGCCTCGCGTAATCCTACATTTATCCGGAATCCATACTGATTTTCGCCGAAGCCTGCTTCTACCAGTTTTTCCGTGCTTTTGTAAATAATTCATGTTAATATTTTCCAACCATGACTTATTAAACTGATAGTTCGGTAGTTTTCACATCTGTCTGCAACTGATTTCTTTAGAAGTAGAATTACTACATTTTTCTTGAAGTCTGGTGGTATTTCCTCTGTCTCATACATCTTGCACGCCAGATGGAAGAGTTTTGTCATGGCTGGCGGTCCCAAAGTTGCAGTAGCTCTGACGAAATATCGTCTTCTTCAGGAGCCTTATTTCGACTTAGATCTTTCAGCGTTTTGTAAAAATTTTTCTTGCGGTATCGTATCTCCCATCTCATTTTCATCTATATTCACTTCCCTTTCTATAATATTGCTTTCAAGCTCATCTCCCTTGTTTAGACTATATGCTTTTTCCCCTTGCAGCTTTCCGTTCCTTGTTTTGGACTGGTTTTGCCATTTGAGCTCTTGATGTTCATACAGCTGCTTCTCTTTTTCCCCAAAGGCCTCATACAGTTTTAATACCTCCAAATAAAATGACGGTGAGTAAGTCGAAAGAGACGTAGAAAGCAACGAAAGAAAACTTTGTTAAGAAAATAAGTATCTCCGGGCGATATTTAGATAAAAAAATTCCAGGAAATACAGCAGCGTCGCAGACCAACAAGAAAAGCAAACTGCTGCTGAAGAATGGAGCACATTAAATGTGTCCTGTGGAAAAGGTTAAAAGTTAGTTCATCAGAGAAAAGCAGAGTCGAAGAGGCGAAGTATTGACTGAAGCAGAATAAACACTCGGTCGTAAGATTGCTGACGTACGAAAATACGAAAAATTTGGCCAAAATTGCTGAGTTTAAATAAATATGACGGAACAAGGACAGTGGTACGATGACATTCTATAATGTGCGGTATGCGTTAACTCTTATGAAGAGCCATACCGAGGGGATGATGTGCCGCGCTGCTGCTACGATCGCAGGTTCGAATCTTGCCTCGGGCATGGATGTGTGATACTTAGGTTAGTTAGGTTTAAGTAGTTCTAAGTCTAGGGGACTGTTGACCTCAGATATTAAGTCCCATAGTGCTTAGAGCCATTTGAACCATTTGATGACGTGCCTCTGACAGAGATTATAATGCTTCCCTCCCTCCACCCCCCTCCCCCCCCCCCCCCTCCACCCATCACCCACCCACTCCAAAGAAAAACAAATCATGCGAATTTCGCTGTTTCCGAAGTTTTTTCCTTCTAGATTTGTCAAATTCTAAATTTAATATGTGAGTGAAATAAAAATTAAGCATTACTGACAAATATTACTACAGAGGTTATAGTTTCTATTTTACAAACGCTATATGCAGTCTCTGTAAAGCCTACAGATCTGATTCTCTAGATGTGACTGCTATGTAACTATTTAAACTTTATGCGTATTCTTTATTCATTATTCTTTATCCGTTAATACAATCTTTTAATTGCACAACAACGGTATGTATGTTAACCAAATCAATATTTACATACGTAAATATGTAAGAGTCTTGCATCATGATTCAACAAATCACTGAATAAATGACTGTCTACCCGCTGCTCTGAGTATAGAGCAGCACAGTATATCTTCATATTTTCCTCTGAGTACTGAACCATGTTGTCGCTATATACGTCCATAATTACGAAAATGTTGCCGGTGCAGGATGTTGTGCACAAGCTGATCTCTCGATTATGTCCCATAAATGTTCTATGGGATTCGCGTCGGGCAATATGAAGGGCCAAATTATTTTCTAGAATTGGACAGAATGATCTCCAAACCAGTCGCAAACACTTGCGGCCGGTGACATGGCGCATGGTCATCCATAAAAATTCCATCGTCGTTCGGCTGCAAATGGTCTCCAAGTAGCCGAAGATAACCGTTTCGAGTCAGCGATCCGTTTAGCTGGACCACAGGACCCAGTCAATTCCATGTGAACACAGTCCACATCATTATGGAGCCACCAGAATGACAGCGCCTTGTTGACAACTTGTATCCATGGCTTCGTGTGGGCTGCCCAGCAGTCGAAATCTACCATCAGTCCTTACCAACTGAAATCGGGACTCATCTGACCAAGCCACGGTTTTCCTGTCGTCTAGGGTCCAATGGATATTGTCACACGTTCGGGAAAGGACCTGCAGACGGTGTCGTGCTGTTAGCAAAGGTACATGCATCGGCCGTCTGCTGCCATAGGGCATTAACGCCAAATTTCGCCGCATGTCCTAACGGATAAGTGTGTCGCACGTCCCAGCTTGGTTTCTACGTTTATTTCAAGCGGTGTTGCTTGTCTGTTAGCATTGATAATTCCCCATGCAAACGTGGCTGCTCTTTGTAGTTAAGTGAAGGCCGTCGGCCACTGCGTGTTGTCCGTGGTGATAGGTAACGCCTGAAATTCAGTAATCTCGGTGCACTCATGACACTGTGGTTCTCGAAATAATGAATTCGCTAACGATTTTCGAAATTTAATGTCCCATGCTTCCAGATCCACTCCATTCCGCTTTCAGATTCTGTTAATTACCGTCGTGAGGCCATTATCACGGCGAGTGCCGATCCACGTGAGTCACCTGAGCACAAATGACGGGTCCGCCAATGCACTGACTTTTTATGCATTGTGTACACGCCACTGCCGCCATCTGCGTATGTGCATATCGTTATTCAGTGACCTTTGTCACAGTGTAAAGTGACTTGAAACAAGATAAGGGAAGAAGTCACGCTGATTCTCATATTACACAAGCGAATTTTGCCAAGTACAAGGCGATCAAACCAAGCGCCAGCAAATCAAATATTAGTGATCGGAACACGCGAGCAGCAGTGTACGGATAATCTTATTTGAGGAACGTGAACGTGAAGGCTCAGGGATGAATGACTAGGAAACTATTGTGGTTTAGTTTTGTATTAATTACAGCAGTTAGAGAATATTATCAAGGATACGTTTCTGGTCATTATTATTAACAATTACTGTAATTTTGGGTATAGGACAGAAAACATATGAAGTGACCACTTTAGGTAAAACTTCCTCTTACATTCAGTACTCTAAAAAGGGAAAGGCTCACAAAGAATGATGTGATCCTTAACCTAATTCGTGCATATTATGAAGAGCTTAAACCTACAGTGTTCTGATAGCCAAGACACAAGTCAAAATATTGAAAAATCTAAATCCGAAAATGCTCTCTAAACGCGAATTTCTGTTTCCTGCAACGCCAGAGCACGCGAATGAAAAGCAAGACACTGCCTTATTCGATATGTCCCAAAGCAGTTGTATTCCGAAATCAGTCCTGCTCACCAGCACTGCCCAAGTCAACACATTTCTTTCTCGAAAGTTGGTACGAGGTGAGAGGGTGGGGGTTGAAAAGCAAAAAGCAATTCCTCTGAAATTTTTATTTGAAGTCTCTTTAAAGTAAAGGTTTTTAAATGAAACAAACTCCGCTAATGTTCAACATATTTATTTTTCATGTCTGCATATTTATTTTTCAATATAGTCACCCTGTCGGCAGACACAGTTCCTCCAATGGGAGACCAGGTTGTTGACACCCTCATCCTAGAATGTTTGACTTTTTGGGTATAAAAATCTAAGCACTGTGGGACTTAACATCTGAGGACATCAGTCCCCTAGACTTATAACTAATTAAAAATAACTAACCTAAGGACATCGCACACAACCATGCCCGAGGCAGCATTCGAACCTGCGACCGTAGGAGCAGCGCGGTTCCGGACTGAAATTCCTAGAAACGCTCGGCCACAACGGCAGGCTTGACTTTTTGATGGAGGCACACCCTCACCTCTGCTTGCACCGTTTCATCACTATCAAAGTTACGTCCCCTAAGGAGTTCTTTATGGATACACTCCGAGGCGTTTCACACACATTAAGGTTAGTACCATCGCTACCCTCATTAGGAGCACGAATAATACAACGTCGCACATTACTGATTTCGACACAATCTTCACTCTACATACACTAAGTGGTCCAAAGCATCCGGACACCCCGAAAAACATACGTTTTTCATATTAGGTGCACTGTGATGCCACCTGCTGCCAGGTACTCCACATCAGCGAACTCAGTAGTAATTAGATATCGTGAGAGAGCAGAATGAGGAGCTCTGCGGAATTCACGGACATCGAATGTGGTCACGTGATTGGGCGTCACTTGCGTCATACGTCTTTACGCCAGATTTACACATTCCTAAACATCCCTGGGCCCACTGTTTCCGATGTGAAAGTGAAATGGAAAAGTGAAGGGACACGTACAGCACAAAAGCGTACAGGCCGATCTCGTCTGTTGACTGACAGAGACCGCCGACAGCTGAGAGGTTCGTAATGTGTAATAGGCAGACATACATCCATACCTTCGCACAGAAATTCCAAACTGCAACAGGATCCACAGCAAGTACTATGACAGTTGGGCAGGATGTGAGAAAACTTGGATTGCATGGCCGAGCGGCTGCTCATAAGCCACACATCACGCTGGTAAATGCCAAACGACGCCTCGGTTGGTGTAAGGGTCGTAAACATTGGACAATTGAACAGTGGAAAAACGTCCTCTGGAGTGACGGATCACGGTACACGATGTGGCGATCCGACGGCAGGGTGTGAGATGGCAAATGCCTGGTGAACGTCATCTGCCAGCGTGTGTAGCGCCAACAGTAAAATGGGAGGCGGTGGTGTTATGGTGTGGTCGTGTTTTACGTAGAGGGGGCTTGCACCCCATGTTGTTTTGCGTGGCACTGTCACAGCACTGGCCTACATTGATGTTTTAAGCATCTTCTTGCTTCCGACTGTTGAAGAGAAATTCGTGATATCGATTGCATCCTTCAACACGATCGAGCAACTGTTGATAATTCGTGGCCTGTGGCGGAGTGGTTACACGACAATAACATCCCTGTGATGGTCTTGCCTGCACAGAGCCCTGACCTGAATCCTACAGAACACCTTTGGGATGTTTTGGAACGCCAACTTCGTGCCACGCCTCACCGACCGATATGGATACTTCTCCTCCGTGCAGTGGGAAGCCATTCCCCAAGAAACCTTCCAGCGCCTGATTGAACGTATCGAGGCTAAGGGTGGACCAACACCATATTTCATTCCAGAATTACTGATGGAGGGCGCCACGAACTTGTAAGTCATTTTCAGCCAGGTTCCCGGATACTTTTGATCACATAGTGTAGCTCTCTTTCTTCCGTGCATTTCAGTTGGAGGCAGGTCTGAAACTACAGCTAGAAACACGATTACAGCACGCCATTTTTCACGCACCGTCAGGGTTGCGTTTCACACCGTCATGTTTCACGATACAATTTGGAGCCCTCTAGCGACAGAGGGGTGCAATTTACGTCAGCGAAGCGGGAAAGCCGGGAGAGTAATATGCGTGGCACGTAATACCTCGGTCGATGTCGAGAACCGATTAAAAACTGTCGGAGGCGTTACTTTTCAGCACGCCCTCGTACCAGCTGTTGACTAAGAAATGCTCGCCAGTGCGTGCTGAGGACTCGACAGCAAAATAAACTTTGGAATCCAGCATCTCTCTTCCACATAGGTACACAGGAAATACTTCTGGGTCAAAGATTACAAACAGAACTGCTATCTGTCGTAACAAAGAAACCTTACAATGCTAATCACATCATCTCAGAGCATCAAATACACTCATGTCAATTCGGTATTTGTTCCATGTCGCCTTCAAAGCTAGCGTAATCCAATGTGGGGAGTGAAAAGACAAGCGTCTCGAGGGCGGGACTCTGGAGGAGAGCTCTGCCGGGTATTTTATTGCCTTTGCCGCTTTCGCCCCGATGTGTGCCGGCTAGCCTGTGATCCCCACCGTCAACAAGATTCGCTGCGGGTCTTATCCCTTGAATCCCGTAGGATCTGCGGACTGCTGTCCGATTCTGTTTCGCTCGGAAAAATACGGCACAAAGGCACCTGGCTGATGGGCAAAGATCGGAAGCTCTCGGAGCAACAACTAATGGAGTATATCCAGGGGTGCTACAATGTTGATAAAACAAATCGAGAGTATGTAAAACAGCGAACAGACACACTAATGTTGAGTCCAACAATAACTTGAAGTAAGACGAACATGTAAATTTAATAATGACGACCTGGTTGGTTTGTTAGTTCAGATTCAAAAGTGAAATACCGGATTAATTTGCGACATCTGCCTCTCTATACTGTGAAATATTCGTATATTTATCTGTTAGATGAAACAGCTTGCAAATAAGAATAAAAAATACACTGTCACTGATTGCGAGACAGAAGACTTACGTGAATACCCCCTCTTTTCTATTTTATTTTAAATTAAAGGTATGTATGTATTGGGACCACCAACGGACGTCGTTGTGATCAAACATACGAGAGCGTATGATCAGTTGATCAGTAGCGGGCGGGTAACATTGATCAGAGACACACGTGTTCACCGAATTGGGCCGATAACTGTGTGAAGTGAAGGCTCACAGAAGTAGGTTACCATTATTCAAAATCAGTATTATACAGAAAATAACGTAAATTACGGTGATATCAATTGCGTCTCGCAGGCTTGCAGAAAACATCACTGTAGGCCAAACACTGCGAGAATCTCAACGTTCTTAGGCATTTTGTAACAGCATAATGACAACACATACCAATAGTTGGAACAGTTACAACACTAGCACGTGAATATGGGCGATAACTTGACATCAAATTTTACTGCTTTCTTGTCATGTACAACCCGAAACAGCGCTTTAGAGAAGCTACCACATTTGAGGTGTACTTATCATGAAGCTGCGTACATGTGAAATACTTAAACCACAATCAGATTACGGCATAAGCAGTCACCATGACTCAATTCTAAAATAGAATGAACACATTTACCAAGGACTGCACATTTTAGATTGACAAATGACTATTGCCAGTACAGCGGGCACATAGAGCTGACTAAATTCTACCTTCTTGTGACCGGCCCACTCAAATGTCCGCCACAAATCATCTTATCCAACATCTTATATTGCATCATACGCTAGGCGGATGTTCCATGAAGTAATGTCATATGAACCAAAGAGTAAATCATTTCAGCCTTACAGTTGTGTGTTACGTGTTACCAACCTTCGCTCCCAAGTACGCCACAAGTTTTGCTAATGTACACAGCTTGGTAAAAAAGGTGAAAAACGGAAGGGGAGGACGAAACGAAATGAAGCTTCGTGAGTTAAAAGGGTATGTGATGTTATTTCAGCAATTACTGAATCGACTAAAAGTTACAAAGAAGTGAACAGTACGAATCCAAATGTCAGTGTCACGTTGCACCCCATTTTGCCTGGATGAATGCTCTGATTCGGATGGGAAGGTGTCATCAGCCCGTTGTATCTTCTCCGGGAGGCCGACGGTTCAAACTCTCGTCCAGCCATCCAGATTTACGTTTTCTGTGATTTTCCTACTTGACTCCAGGCGAATGCCGGCATGGTTTCTTCGAAAGGGCATCCTTAACACAGTCCTAGCTTGTGCTCCGTCTCTCATGACCTCGACGTCGACGGGACGTCAAACCAGTCTTCATTCCTTCCTTCCTGAGGCAAGCTGGCCCACAGTTGTTGTAACAGCCACTTTATATCCTGTATACCGCCAATGGGACGGACTCATGACCTCGATGTCGACGGGACGTCAAACCAGTCTTCCTTCCTTCCTGAGGCAAGCTGGCCCACAGTTGTTGTAACAGCCACTTTATATCCTGTATACCGGCAATGGGACGGACGTCGAAGCTGGTCGCACACATGTTCTATCTGTGACAGATCTGGAGACCTTGCTGCCCATAGAAGTGTCTCAATATCACGGAGACATCTCATAGACACTGGTGCGTCGTGTGGACGAACATTGTCTAGTTGAGAAACGGCACCACGATAGTATTACATGAGAGGTAATACATGAGTGCGCAGGATGTCTGTTACGTAGCATCGTTCCATCAAAGTTAACTCTGTCAGTATCAGTCGTAACCTGAAGTCGTACCTGATGACTCCCAACAGAATGACGCCATGAGTAACTCCGCTGCGTCCAAAACAATGGACGAATGCGACCTTAACCCTTGTCATCACCACAATCGCCGACGACGGTCTTCTGGGGTGGTTCAGAATCATTCATTGTTGAACACAATGCGACGCCATTCATCGGCAGTCGGTGATTCCCGGTCACGAAATCACGTCATACACAGACGTTTGTGTTGTTAACGGCAGCGCACTCATGAGACAGAAATTCCATAGTCATCTGTAGCTACTTTCGGATCAATGGAGCGGGATGTCACACAATGTTGAAGGGAGTCCGTTATTTGTTCTCGGATCGCGGATGCAGATGTGAAG
Organism: Schistocerca nitens; assembly: GCF_023898315.1. Lineage (NCBI taxonomy): Eukaryota > Metazoa > Arthropoda > Insecta > Orthoptera > Acrididae > Schistocerca > Schistocerca nitens. The sequence goes on from NC_064615.1 coordinate 418,805,689, forward strand.
TGGTTACGATGTGCTTTGTGCACAATAAGGCGATTCTCTATTGTGGTGGTCTATAATGGCCGACCGGTACATTGAAGATATGTCTGCCATCACCTTTCCACGCTGTCCACATGGCTCAGAAATCTGAATTACACGATTCAGTCAACAAACTGAGTGAACACCCAGACTGAGGCCCCTGTCAACCTTTGTCAAGCGCCGATAACGGTGACTCAAACGAGTGCGCGGAATCTCCGTCCCTTCCACACTGATCACTCAAAACTCGCGCTTTTCACCTCACTTATATACCCTACCAAGCTTGGTAACAACGCTAAACACGAACTGCACCAGTGCAATCTAGTGGCCGTTCTACCTGTCACGGAGAATATCAATTCTAATCATTTACACTACTGGCCATTAAAATTGCTACAACAAGAAGAAATGCAGATGACAAACGGGTATTGATTGGACAAATATATTATACTATAACTGACATGTGATTACTTTTTCACGCAATTTGGGTGCATAGATCCTGAGAAATCAGTACCCAAAACAACCACCTCTGACCGTAATAACGGCCTTGATACGCCTGGGCATTGAGCAAAACAGAGCTTGGATGGCGTGTACAGGTACAGCTGCCCAAGCAACTTCAACACGATACCACAGTTCATCAAGAGTAGTGACTGGCGTATTGTGACGAGCCAGTTGCTCGGCCACCATTGACCAGACGTTTTCAATTGGTGAGAGATCTGGAGAATGTGCTGGCGAGGGCAGCAGTCGAACATTCTCTGTATCCAGAAAGTCCCGTACAGGACCTGCAACATGCTGTCGTGCATTATCCTGCTGAAATGTAGGGTTCCGCAGGGATCGAATGAAGGGTAGAGCCACGGGTCGTAACACATCTGAAATGTAACGTCCACTGTTCAAAGTGCCGTCAATGCGAACAAGAGGTGACCGAGACGTGTAACCAATGGCACCCCATACCATCACGCCGGGTGATATGCCAGTATGGCGATGACGAATACAAGCTTCCAATGTGCGTTCACCGCGATGTCGCCAAACACGGATGCGACCATAACGATGCTGTAAACAGAACCTGGAGTCACCCGAAAAAAATGACGTTTTGCCATTCTTGCACCCAGGTTTGTCGTTGAGTGCACCATAGCAGGCGCTCCTGCCTGTGATGCAGCGTCAAGGTTAACCGCAGCCGTGGTCTCCGAGCTAATAGTCCATGCTGCTGCAAACATCGTCGAACTGTCTGTGCAGATGGTTGTTGTCTTGCAAACGTCCCCATCTGTTGACTCAGGGATCGAGACGTGGCTGCACGATCCGTTACAGCCATGCGGATAAGATGCCTGTCATCTCGACTGCTAGTGATACGAGGCCGTTTGGATCCAGCACGCCGTCCCGTATTACTCTCCTGAACCCACTGATTCCGTATTCTGCTAACAGTCATTGGATCTCGACCAACGCGAGCAGCAATGTCGCGATACGATAAACCGCAATCGCGATAGGCTACAATCCGACCTTTATCAAAGTCGGAAACGTGATGGTACGCATTTCTCCTCCTTACACGAGGCATCACAACAACGTTTCACCAGGCAACGCCGGTCAACTGCTGTTTGTGTATGAGAAATTGGTTGGTAAGTTTCCTCATGTCAGCACGTTATAGGGGTCGCCACCGGCGCCAACATTGTGTGAATGCTCTGAAAAGCTAATCATTTGCATATCACAGCATCTTCTTCTTGTCGGTTAAATATCGCGTCAGTAGCACGTCATCTTCGTGGTGTAGCAATTTTAATGGTCAGTAGTGCACATACCCGCTGATAGTGTGTACGTGTACAAAGTTACATCGATGTCCGATCACATTTTGTGGTGCATCAGATGAGCCATATAAGCAGTAAGACCCCTTTTATTTGGTAAATGCTTCAAGATATCCAAACAACGAGTTCAGCGACTGATAGTACATAGAGATGCAAAACATTTTGTTCTACGGCTAATACTCTAAACTCTTGGACAAACTTGAATCTTGAAATAAGTACGATTTTTTATTCAAATCAAAAATACATTTTTAGCTGCATTCTAAAGCTGTTCAATAGATGAGTGTATTATATAACAATTTTTAATGTTGAAAATTTTGGGGAAGATGTACGAGAAATTTCCTCAAACTGACTGGTGAGGCGGTTGGATCGGCTATTGCGGTGTAAATGTCACCACGTGGGTTTCTTACGTCAGGCTCCGTCTCTATGTGCAACAGCAACGTAGCACTACCTAATACGACATAAACTGCTGTCCAGAATTAATGCAACTATCGGAAATTTGGTAAGGTTGCGTTTATTTTGCCACAAAACAGTATAAACAGGTAACAGTCAAGTAGAAGCGATGTAAAGAATACAGAACGTAATCAACTGCAACATGCATCTCCAACTTAACGGATTTGCACACACATTCTGACAACTGCTTCATGTGCTCAGTATGGGGTGTGACTACCTCTGGCACCAGCACAGGCCTGACAACGACAAGACATACTGTGAATGATGTCATCAATCTCATGTTGAGGCAATAACTACCATTATTCCTGCAGAGCTGGTCACAAGTCTTGGAGAGTGGTTGGTAGACGCTGGCGTGATGCAACCCTTGTCCCTAGTGCATCTCAGACATGCGCTATAGGAATCAAATGGCGAGAGCGAGCAGGCCACGCCTCACGTGCAATATCTTCCATTTCCAAGAAAACATCAACCACCCGTGCTCTAGGAGGTCGAGCATTATCGTTCATCAATAGGAAGTCTGGGCCCACAGCACAAAGCAAAGACACTATCATAGGATTTGTCGACCTGGAAAAAGCGTTCGACGACGTCAAATGGTGTAAGATGTTCGAAATGCTGTAACTTCAAAGTATCATAAAACATTTCTCATTATAACAATGAGACCTCTGTGTCATCACATTCCTTAACCCTATCATTCCCATAAAACCATTATCATCATTAGTAGAACATCATTGTGTCTTCATAATTATCACTTCATAGAATAGTACCATAATCAAATTGAAACTTATATCTAGTATACATGTAGAAATCGTTAGTGCATGCCATTCTCGGTATTGCTTAAAGAACTGATTAGTGAAAGCATATAAGTGAGTTTGTAGTATACTGATGATACCCGTAAGTTTACACTTGTTGTTTCCTGTAAAACCTGCAAGAAAAAATTTGTTGTTATATGACGAAGAATGACCTATGTTGCACTTGTTTTCCATTAACGTGTTGCGTATCCTCGATGCATCAAAATGTATATATATTTACTTCTTTTTATTTTACTTTACATGGTAACAACTTGTTCTGAAACAGCGAATGAGTACGATGGGTAAATGATAATGATATTGGCAATATACAGTAAGCACATGAAATCTGGTCTCTACCTAAAAAGTGCTACCTGTAAACACATAGTAGTGCATAAAATGGCACTTAGTTACAAGACAAAATAACAAAATCATAGTTCATAGTGAAAATAAAAAATGCTAAACTAGAGAAAAATGCGAAAGGAATTATTATGTCATGCTGTGACCGTGTAGTATCAAATATCGTCTCAATCAGGAAAAAACATGGTTTCATCCAATGAAACGTTCTACATTACTTATATGATGGTTCCCTCGTGACTTTTTCGTACGAAAACTTTCTACATGAACAACATTTGGGTGCGGAATATGTCTTATTCTGTTGGGCCTACTCCACAGAATCACGAACTTATTGCATCTATTTTAGGCTTTGCTGGAAAGATGATGAGTATGTAGTAATACTCTTTAATCGATTTTAAATTCGCAGAGATGACTTCTCTGTTTCTGTTGTTTCTTTCTTAGGTCAGCTGCATGCTTGATATTGTGACTTCACGGCGACGTAGTCGTTGTGAAGCAGGAAATTCTATTAATTCCTTAATTTAGTTCGGCGGTTCAACATTCTTTAATACCACGTACGAAGACTCATTTGGAACGGAGTTAATAATCTCTTGAAATGCGTAGATCTGTTTACCCAATCGATGTGTTTCTTAAGAGTTATTGCTTGGCTTTCACTGACATTGTTGGTAACTGGTTTTTCAACGTCGTATTCGACACCGTCTGGTACATTACTGTAATGAAAACTAGTGTCAGTGTAAAAGGATTTACGCAAAAGCATATTTTTTCTAACAAAAATAAGTTCAATTTTTTTGACGTTTTGTTCCTCAGATGATAAAGTTTGGTAAAATTCCAAAGTAACCTGGTGGCCATTTTCATTTAATATGAGGTACGAGTTTTTGAAATCCAAAATAGCTTTATGTTCGATAAGAAAGTCTATACCTAACATTACGTCTGTGGTGAGTAAGAGAACAATCCAAAAATTAGAATAAAATGAGTGACCATGTACAGAGAAAGGTTAATGTGTTTGAAGTTTTACGTTGACGCAGTTTCTAGAAACTGCGCCACGTACTTTTATTTTGCTCAGTGGAAAAGTCGGCCAGGAATTACCATGGTAACGCTTATTAAATACAGGACCCCTTATCACAATAACAGGCGAAACTGAATCTATCACAGCAATATATATATATATATATATATATATATATATATATATATATATATATATATATATATATATATAACTATTCGTATTTCAATTATGGGATGTGAAGCTGTCTTCTTAGTCTGTTCTTTTCTTGTAAAAGCGTTTCTCGAATATCATGGAAAGTGATTACATTTTCAGTTACTGTTTCGTGAGGTTCTAATTTGCTTATCGTCGTTGCACGCTACAACAACGGTGTGGTCCTCTAGTCATGAATTATTCCGAATTTGATTACATGTCGAAGCTTGTTGTGGCATCTCAGTAATTTTTACAGTTCTGCTATTGTGATCATTAGGGTTTTGAGGTGGGTGTAAACTTGGGTCAGGTTCATTCAGAATAATTGGAGGTTGTTGCTGAAATTGCCCGTGATTCTGGAAAAAATTGTTATTGCCATAATTACCCTGAAAATTCTGGTTATGACCTCTTCGTTTGCTGCTGTAATTAATATGATACGGAACATTTTGGTTGAAATGCGATGTCTGATTTCTAAACACGAAATTATTGCCTTGTGGTGTAGTATTATTGCTATGCTGTCACGTTATCACGAAAGTTTGCGGCGAACCATTGAAGTTGGGTTGACCTTGCGGAGATTATTGTTGTGCGGAATTTCCAGCTTGCTGTTTTTTTGTTGAAAATTCTGATTTTCGCTGCCAAACTGTTGGTTCTGGTGATGGTTTTGTGAATAATGATTATTAAAATTTTTACGTCTGTGAAAATTATTTTGAAAGCTGTTGCCACTCCTAAACTTCTTCTTAGGTCTGTTACTAAATTTTATTACTGAGTTTCGATATCCATAGGTGTTATTACTGTTGCTGTATTGGGAGAAATGTTTATTGACAAACGAAATTGGTTGAATTGGCTCTGAGCACTGTGGGACTTAACTGCTGAGGTCATCAGTCCCCTAGAACTTAGAACTACTTAAACCTAACTAACCTAAGGACATCACACATATCCATGCCCGAGGCAGGATTCGAAACTGCGACCGTAGCGGTCGCGTGGTTCCAGACTGTAGCGCCTAGAACCGCTAGGCCACTCCGGCCGGCTGGCAAAGGAATGGTCAGAATGTTGTATTTCCAAAAGTTGTAAAAGGCTGCGAAATGCAGGAATGCTTTTTTGTTGTTGTGCGGTTAACAGTGAGACTCGTAATGAACGCGACAATTTAGAGATGCACAGCTATATTAATGCTGATTTACTATATGGTTCGGTAATGTGCTGATTCTGTTGAACCATGTGTTCAAAAATTTGTGTAATGGTTGGGAAGTTAGAATTTTCAAAGGGCGGTAAACTGATTAACTGAGCTTTAGTTCCTCAGTGTGTAGTTTCCGACCAATAAGCTGACAAAAAGGCATTTTGAAATTCGTCTAATGAGTAGATTTGTCTTGCAATGGGTTGCATCCTGGTGGTGAGCTCGCCCTCCAAAAAGCTTCAAATGAATTATAATTTATCGGTAATAGACCAATTAAGGGGTAACGAGAATGAAAACTGTTGTAACCAGTGTAAGGTACGGAGATCTATTTTGTTACTGCGGAATACTTTGAACTTATTACTGACAAGAAATGCTTGTAATCGAAACCATCGTGTCGGAAATTTTGTGTCGGTTCATTACTTTTGAAAAATGTGTTTTGCGGACACTTTTAAGCGTCCATTTCTCTCACAAGTCGTAATCTGCCAAGTTTGTGCTCTGCTGGTGTAGTGTCAAATTGTTCTGCCTGATAATATTGGAGGTTACTATGTACTTGATTGTATGATGTCTGATCCTTTAACGTGGCAGTTTCATAGCGCGGACTGTTAACTTTACGATTCAGTGCAATGCTATGTTAGTTCAGTTCATTAATAGCACGGTTCATAGATTGAAATTGTTCAGACTGAATGAAACGAGAGGGCAATGTGTCTTCAGATTTAGTATCGGTAGTACTTTCTACAATATCTATTCTGTTCGTAAGGTCATCACGTTTTTCTGTAAGTGATGAAATTTTAGCAGTATTTTTGGTGTCATTTTCGTCGATCTGATTCTGCAGTTTCTTTGTACACTTAACAATTTTGCGTATGTCAGATTTCACTATGGTAGAATCAGTAACCAGTTCTAATTGTTCAAGACTACTGGTGACAGTGTGCATGTTTTATTGGTGTTTTTTTGTGTTGTTGACTCAATCGAGTTTTTACTTGCGTTTTATTTTCTGTAAAATCGCTTTGAAGCTGAGTGTTCGCGTCTTGTACAGTGTTAAGATCACCGAAAACTTTCCTGTAGGAACTGTCTAAGTATTTTTCTACGTCAGATATTACATATTTGCTGATTTCATATTGCTCGTGAACGAGAATTTCGCGTATCAGTTCTATCTTTCTGTTTTGTTGGTTAATGGTCTCATTTTGCGCTTGGATTTTAAGTGTAACTTGCTCTTTAAATCGATTACATGCCTCTATGTGCTGATTGAGGCGTTGATTAAGTCGAGTTTCTTGTTGTTCAAAATAATCGTTAATCTGTTGTTCTATGCTGTGTACAGTTCCTCTTGGTTTTGTGAGACTTTATTGACTTCGTTTTTGTGGCTGTTGCTTCATCGCTTCATTAATTTGAGAGAAAAATTCGCCTTGTTTCTGCTGTGACTTCTTGTTGCTATCAATAGTTTGTCGAAACATCATCTTAATGGGATTATTCGATATCTGACCATCAGTGTTTAAAGTATTTGCGTAAACTGTTCAACGGTGTCAACATTTGACATGCCTGTTGATGTTTGGGTATCGTCATTTTGATTGCATCCGAAAGGTAAATGATCATAGTGCAAATTTTGTACATGGGAAGTACCTGTATCAGCGGCTTCCACATTTGTGGAATGTGACGTCTGATTAATTTTGACATCGGTAGGGAAAGCAAAATTCTAGGTAGTTTGACTGTTTGGCGTTGAATACGCACTTTCGTTCGTTGTCGTGTGATGCAAATGATTATTTTCAGCATTGTCCTTGACTGAATCACGGACAGAACTATTAATCCTTTTAACCGGGAGGATGCACAGATGCAATAAAAGAACAAACAAAAGGACAAGAAATAAGGAAAAATTTGCCGTTGACCTGTTATAAATAATTGACACAAATTAGTAAATGTGCAGCACAAATAGCTAACTACACTTACTAAGTAACAAAATGCAGAGCGTATGCTTTACTGTATTATTTCAAAAGAATCCAAAAATAATTTGGATCTGTACAAAGTTGTCGCCAAGCGAAACATGAAGTAACGTAACTGACAGTAGCTTGCAGCACATCTGTTAGAATCGGAATGGCACGTGAATGTGTATTTTATCTCGTAGCTTACCCCGTTTTACCCTGTACTGAACTTTTCTGACTGCAAGAATGTAAACTGTCAATAACTTTAAACCAAACCAAAACTGCATGACTTTACGTAACACAAAAACAGAATCTGATGCAACACTGTTGATTTGAAATGGGCCCTGGTAATAAAACAAAACTTAATCAATTTGAAAATAATGGTCCCTGTGCTTAATGCATGGTATCCGTATCATAATAAAATTTTTTGTCTTTATCTGCGAAATTGTAACTCTCTGCACTCTGCTCGCTGTTAGTACATTAAACTGTATAGTCAGCATACAGCTATTGTGCAAGGCTGTTGCTTAGCATACATTTTAATTAAATCGAATATGACTGAGACAATAACTTCCTGAGCAAAATAGTTAAATCAAAAACCACATAGATCTGGGAACTGGAATTGACTTGTGGTAAGTAACTTGTATTTTCACTCTTCGAAAATTAATAATGCTCACAATTAACACACAATAAACTGATTATACATTAACATTTAGCTTTACAAAATCATTGGATGTGGGTGCTATATATTGTCTCAATCATCACTTATGAATAGCCGCACTGCACTGGTAACAAAACAAATTTCTTTACCTTAATTATTTCCGTATGGTATCTTGCAAATAAAAATCATTAATGCCACAGCGAGTCAGTATATATCCAGCACACATAAAATACAACACGTCCTTACACTCGAGAGTTCTCCATACATCTCTCAATTTTATGTTACTCTACCACATTACCCATAAGACCTTGAACCTGCTATCGCTGTTGATCAGCGATGCTACTACACAATCGATACTACATTTAAGCATCTCTGGTTCAATATAAAATTGCCTTACAAAATTTTATCCTGCGCCTATACCTTTCACATCGAAGAAGAAGTGATGGAAAACAAATAAAAGCTCAAGAGTGGAACTGAAATTTAAGGTGAAAGGATGTCAACGATAAGACTCGTTGATAGTATTCCTGTCCTCAGTTACAGTGAGGAAGAATTACAGGATCTGCTGAATGGGATGAACAGTTTAATGAGCATAGGGCATGGATTGGAAAGTCAATGGACGAAAAACGAAAGTAATGAGTCATCGCAGAAATGAGAACAGTGAGAAACTTAACACCAGGTTTGATGCCTCGAAGCAGATGAAGTTCTGCTATCCAGGCAGGAATATAACCAATGACGCACGGAGCAAGAAGGACATGAAGAGCAGACTAGCACTCTCAGAAACGGCATTCCTGGCCGAGACAAGTCTACAAGAACCAAGTAGGGGCCTTAATATAAGGAAGAAATTTCGAATAATGTACATTTGGAGCACAACATTGTATGGTAGTGAAACATGGACTGTGGGAAAACCGGTACAGAAGAGAATCGATGTATTTGAGATGGGCGCTAGAGACGAATGTTGAAAATTAGGTGGCCTCATAAGGCAAGGAATGAGGAGGTCTTGCACAGGTTTTGTGAGGAAAGGAATATAAGGAAAACACTGATAGTGGTATTAAAGGGACTTCCATGATATTGGAGGGAACTGTAGAGAGTAAAAGATGTAGAGGAAGAAACCAGTAGCAAGGTAGATGACTAAAAGAAAAGAAAAAAAAAAAAAAAGATGTAGGAGCCATTCCAGCTCCCTCATAATTTAAATTTAGCGCTTTTATTGGATACGTTTGTGAAAAGTTTAAACGCTAAATTTAACAAGCTTTACATCACAGTACTCATGTTTTCAGGGGCTATCGAATCTCACATAAAATTATGTCATTTCGTTGAGAAAATAAGTTTTTTGGTCTTAGCACATGTATTATCATCGTGTCCCTTCTTCTTGTCTGTGTGTTCCATATATTTCTTTCCTCGCCAATTCTGCGGAGAACCTCCTCATTCCTTATCTTATCAGTCCACCTAATTTTCAACATTTTTTTGTAGCACGCTGTTTCAAGTGCTTGGATTCTCTTCCGTTACGGTTTTTCCATAGTCCATGTTTCACTACCACGCTATGATGTGCTCCAGACACATTGTGAGAAACTTCTTCCTCAAATTAAGGATTACGTTTGGTAGTAGCAGACTTCTCATGGCCAGGAATGCCCTTTTGGCCACCAGCGCAGTCTTATGTCCTCCTTGCTTCATCCATCATGGGTTGTTTTGATGCCTAGATAGCAGAACTCCTCAACTTCTCCAGCTGCTTGAGCCCCAATTCTGATGTTAAGCTTTTCGTTGTTCTCATTTCTGCCATTTGTAATAACGTCCTTCTAATTACTCTCAGACTATATTCTGATCATTCTCTTTAACAGATCCTGCAATTCTTCTCCACTTTCACTGAGGACAGCAACGTTATCAGCGAATCTTATCATTAATATTCTTTCACCTTGAATTATAATCCTACTCTTTAACGGTTCTATTATTCCCGTCGTCGCTACTTCGACGAATAGACTGAACAGCAAAGGCAAAGAACTGCATCCCTGTCTTACACCCGTTTTAGTCCGAGCACTTCGTTCTTGGTCTTCTATTGTTATTCTTCCCTCATGGTTCTTGTACATTCTGAATACTATCCGTCGCTCACTACAGCATACCCCTATTTCTCTAAGAATTTCGAACGTCTAGCACCATTTTACATTGTCGAATACTTCTTCTTCAGGTCCACAAGTCCTATAAACATATCTTGATTTTCCTTCTGTTTTGCTTCCATTATCATCTGCAACGGCGGAACTGCCTCTCTGGTGCCTTGATGTTTCCTAAAGCCAAACTGATCGCGATCCAAAACATCCTCTGTTCTCCCTTACATTCTTTTATATATTATTCTTAGCAGCATCATGAGCTGTTAAGCTGATTGTGCGATAATGCTCACACTTGCCGCCTCTTGAAAGTTTTGGAATTATGTGGATGATGCTTTTCCAAAGTCTGATGGTATATTGCCAGACTCATAGATTCTAAACATCAATTTGAATATGAAACTTCCTGGCAGATTAAAACTGTGTGCCCGACCGAGACTCGAACTCGAGTTCGAGTCTCGGTCGGGCACACAGTTTTAATCTGCCAGGAAGTTTCATATCAGCGCACACTCCGCTGCAGAGTGAAAATCTCATTCTGGAACCAATTTGAATAGTCCTCCAAATGATTTTAGAAATTCTGATGAAATTTTGTCTGTCACTTCTGCCATGTGTGATCTTAAGTCAGCCAAAGCGCTTTCAAATCCTGATTCTAATAGAAGATCCACTACCTGTTCCCTGTCGACTCCTGTTTCTTCTATTACGTCATGAGACAAGTCCTCCCCCACACAGAGTCCGCCAGTGTACTCCTTCTTCCTCTCTCCTCTGCATTAAACAGCGGAATTCGATTTGCTTTGACTTTTCTGTATACTGAGTCAGTCCTTCTGACAATCAAAACAATACTTGCTTCAATAACACTGACTAAACAAAAATCAAGAAATTTGAACATGTTACAACAAAATTAAAGTGTCATGTTTGTAATGTTATTTGCCGTTTACCTTATTTCGAAATCTTCAATTTTGCACGAAATGAAATGTGTTTTATCTTTTGCATTACGTTTCACCAAGGCAGAGCGTGAAAGGTACACATACGTGCATAAATAATTGTTTTATTCATGATGGTCCCGTGTAAATATTGTTCATTTGTTGTGATGAAAGGTTGCAAACGGTACAGCAACATTTCACTGTTACGAAGTTTAATACTTGTGAAAATATCAGAGCGACATTCACGCCAATTCGTCGTTGATCAGGGAAATTATTCACTGGAGGGATTTGTGATACCGGAGTTGGTGCAGCAGATAATGCCTTAGGTGCACTGATTAAAAATGCTGGCGCTAATTAATTGTCAATAACGATGTGTGTACTCTGCTGGAGGGAGCTAAATTATTATCCACGGTAACTGCTAATTAAGAGGCACGCAATTTTGAATGGATTATGTTGGAATAGTGGCAGACATTATGGCCGGAAGTCAATATCTGCGAAGGGAGTAGGGTGAAGGGAAGGGGAGAGGGCGGGAAATGTAGCTTGTTGGTCAGGTGTGTTTATGATTAAACGTTCTACTAACCGATATGTCCTCGAAATTTAGGCAAAGTTTTTCATAAGGCATTCGATACTTTCTGAAAATACAGGTCCGTTGAGAAATTAACTACCCACTTCACTTGTTTCGCACTGGAGCAGATAAGTCTTGGCATCTTCGAGTAAGACAAATTGTATCCACACATGCTTCTGCGAGGATATAGCTCAGAACAGTGACATGTATCTGTCCGTGCAACTGGAAAATAAGATCATTTCTCTGAAAATGATTTTATTAACGTAAACCACTGGAAAACGTATATCTTGGTAACTTTAAATGAGAAACGAAGTGGGTAATTAAAGGCGGAAAAATTAATGAAATTAAATATGTTTCCTTTTCTAGAAACTATAGGTGTGTAAGACGTATTAGTGCTTTTCTGTATCAATTGCATGCAGAGCTGATCACACAGTCCACTAACTTTAAAAACATATTTCTTCTTTTTCTCTCTAATTTTTGTGAGTGAGAAACAAATAAATTGTTAAAGGGTAGAAAGATGCTACTTTCTTGTAGTTATTTTTCGACTGTTAATGTTACGAACAGCTCAAGTGAATGGAAGGAATAGGTTGAAGTGTGTGTGACACACTCTTTTGTAAAAGTTACATTTATTGCAATTCCAACATCTACAACACATTTCTTTTATATTTTAAGTACAACTTTTTGCTTCATATTTTATTTATTTACCTGTAGTGATACGGTTTACTCGACGAGGTAGTTTCGGTGATTTGCCGTTGCCAAGTGTACCTGTGAAGGTGGTATAACAGATATAATGTTGTTCTTCACGTCTGTATGTCATTGTATGTCTACATATGGCACCTTATGTATACGACTTATCTAGTATGACGTGGTCCATATGGCATGTTGGAGCGTAAATGGCTGTTGTCATTTTGTTACGATACGATCACGTTGCTTATATGTTTACTTTTTTCTTTTTAAGTTATTTCTTAACAACGTTTCTGACAGTATTGGCTCCAGCATTACTACATTTTTACACTGGAGTTTCTATTTCGCGTTAAGTCGGTGATTACGCTTAATTTTTCAGAGGCAGTATTTTTTGTGGTTTTTACGTAAATGCTAAGTGTTCTATTTTTTGTACTGTTCGTGGCAATTTACTCTTTCCTCTACAACAGTGTCAATAAAATTTTCGATGTTTTTTATATATTTAAAGTCTGGTATTTCGTTGAACATGTGTTCTGGGTGTTTTCTGTATGAGCGTAAATTTCTATTTTCTCCAAAATTTTCATTGCGTTTCCTTTAGGTACTCTGAGTAAATTTTTAGTTCATTTTCAATATTTTTTATGTTGTTGGCTTTCTAAATGCAAGTAAAATGTGGACTGGTTGAGTTCGCAGTTACGTGTGTGTTCTTTAAAACTTTCAAATCCAGGCGCCTACTAACGGACTGCAATAAATTTTATATCGGACAGACAGGCAGGAATTTCGGAATCAGATTTAAAGAAAATACGCGAAATCACGAAAGCAACCAATCAACATTTTATTTACATTTAAAAAAGCCGACAACATATCACAGAAAATACTGAAAATGCCCCAAAAATTTGACACAAAGTACTTAAAGGACACACAATGAACATTTTGGACAAACTGTAAATTTACGCTCATACAAAAAAAATACCCAGAAGACGTCTTCAACGAACAAGCAGATCGCAAACATAAAAAATTCTTCGAAAATTTCATTGAAATTGTTAAAGAACAAGGGAAAAATTATCGCGATAAGCACAAAACAATAAAATACTGATCATTTACGTAAAAACTACAAAAATGTTGTCTCTGAAAAATTAAACGTAATCACTGACTTTGCGCGAAATACAAATGCCATATGGACCACTTCATACCAGCTAAGACGTGAACATACGGTTTCATACGTAGACATAAAGCACTATAGACGTAAGGAACAATAATATACCTGCTATTCCAATTTTACAGGTATATTTGACATTGGCAAATCGCACGAAACGAGCTCGTCGTGTAAACTGTAACACTAGGAGTAAATAAATAAATAATGCACCAAAAAACTTGTACTTAAGGTAAAATATGTCGTTCTTTAGCTTTATGCAAGCTGCGGGCCCACTGGGAACGAAATTTCTTTAAAAAATAATACTGAACCTCTTCTAGCACAATCTTTATTGAAAACCTCTGAACCGCAAAAATCTCCAGTAAATGTTACTTACAGACCAGCTAATACACAATTATAACAAAACGATACAGATGGTTTCCCACACAATTATAGTAAAGCAAAATACAAATGACTTCCTCACAATTATAATAAAACAGAATACAAATGACTTTCCCCACAACTGTAATAAAAAGGACACTAGTTCTTAATTTCAGTTAACAGTCCCGTGTAACTTAATGACATAGTCCTCAAGCTAGAAGCAACATCAACAGTCTTTCAGAATACACCACATTTAATTGTGAAATTTTTTGACT